>NC_048298.1:205142341-205442341 GCF_013100865.1 Trachemys scripta elegans | reverse complement strand
GCTAACATTATTTGTAGATCAAAACCTTTTGTTTATAGAAGGACTACTACAAATATTAACTGACATTCGCCTTTAGGTTGCTAGCTAGCACTTTCATACAAACAAAGGCTAGAGATACTAATTTCAGCAAAAATGGATTTGTAATAGTTTTCATAATGTGACTTTTCCCCACGCTTGGGAGTCCAATTCTGGACTGCTTGCTCACCCAAAATTCCCACTCACTTCAATATGAATTTGGCTGCACAACTAATTCAGAATCAGGTACTTAGTTAGTTTCCCAAACTTATTTGCAACCTCCCCATAATTTTATGCCATCCATTGAAAGAGTACACTTGTGAATCATTCTGCTTCTGTTAATTTGAAATATTACTATTGCTAATTTGAGAGACACACGGTTGGCTGATGAGATTCACTATTGCTGAACAATAGTGATGCATATGTCTCATCTTAGGGCTGCTTTAACAGATACATGTCCTTATCAAAGGCACAAATCCTGGTTGGTGCCATGATTGGCCTGCCTATTCAGGCAGGAAATGTTAGCTTTTCACAGGAGTTTATCTTGCAATAAAAAGGCCCCAAATTGTGGTGCTATCCAGGAGACTGAGACTAGAGTCCATGTGCACTGTGATACTTTAAATTATTTAGCCAGTCTCTTTTCTTCTTTGTTGCCTGCAAGAGTTCATCGCATACGAGTACTATCCCCAGAAGCCGTGGATTGCAGAAGTGAAGAATACACAGATTTGGAAGCCCATTTTAGGGAATGCATTTTTTGTAGGATTTCTTTTTAAAAATATCTTTTTCAGTGCAAGGATCTACAATAATTTACTTGAGGTTTTAAATCCACATGTGCCTGGAAATTCAAATTAAGGTTCCTAAGAAAACCAGGTAACCATTGTGGGTTCTGATCCTGCAGCCCTTATATGCTTATGGCTTTCAGTGGGAGTTCTGAACGCATAAGGGTTGCTATCTCAGTAGGATTTTTATGATTTTGAATCTAAAAAGCATAGTGAAACTCAGGGGGTTTAAATTTAGATGGATCAAAACCAAATAAAGTATTGATGTGACGTGACACCATTAAGTATTTTATACATCTCCACTGATGACAGTGCTTAATAAACACCCACTAAAAATTTTACTTGCATCCTACAACTCATAAACACTGATTAATTCTGATGATTTTTTCGGGGTCGGAGGGGGAGTGATTAGATAGCTAAGTGGAGGAAGATGAATTTATAAATCAGAGAGAGAACAGCTAGGAATAGAGAAAAAATTACATCGGACAGGAGCTTATTTAATTAACCTGAATATTAGTGACTAAATTAAAAATTAAAGAAGATGTATGCATGGTGTAGGGGATCCATGTAACTGTTAACACCAACTGTCTAGAATCATAGAATATCAGGGTTAGAACGGACCTCAAGAGGTCATCTAGTCCAACCGCCTGCTCAAAGCAGGACCAATTCCCAACTAAATCATCCCAGCCAGGGCTCTGTCAAGCCGGGTGATTATATCACTTAAAACATAATCCTAAAGTCTCAGCACATAGGGAACATAGTTTTGTTTTGTTACAGATGACATAATGGCTGGAGGAAGGACTTTGATAACTTAATCTAAATAGTATCACTGTGAAAGAGAATATGACAAACAATAAGAAAGTGAAAGTTTTGGAAACTTGTCTCTTGGCAATTATTGGTCATGATATTCTGACAAGATAGCAGTGAACCATCTTGCAGTTCAGAGACTACAAGTTGACATGCAGGAAATAGATGTCAACACTTAAACTGTTTTAACTTTCTATCCAGAGTTAGTGGTTCTTTCACTCTGTTTAACCTTGTTGCATCAGATTCTTGCCTATAGTATATTCACCCTCATTTTCATCTCAGATGCCATTCATTCTCTACTAAGTTATCTTTATCTTCAGTCCTTATTACAGTAGGTGTGTGAACACCAGATGGTGTGTTTTATCAAGTTCAGCAGCTATTCACTTTCCCTCAGTAAACTGTTGACATATCTGACTTGCTGCTGTGAAATCTAGCTCCCAATGCAATGATTCTCCAATATAACAAAATTTTCAGTTTCCAGGGTGACCATCTATTTTATGACAAGAAACTTAGGCCAATATTTTCATATCTGCATGCATAAAATTGGGCTCCTAAATCTATACTTACACATTTAAGTGAAGTTGGCCTGATTTCCAAAGAAACACAGCACCACTTGCTCCCATAGATTTCAGTAGGATTTGTGGAAGATCAGTAATTCAGTATATATTGCTCAGCAATTAGAGAAGAAGCAGGATCATCACTGTCACTGTTAGTAGGTTGTACATTTTTACGGCATGATAAAAATGGAGCAACCTATTCAGTGAATGAATTGGGGAGGATGTGACATTTTTGAAAAGTGTGAAAGCCAGATAATTTTGATGATTCTGCAAAACAGGGAAAGAATGATTTCTGTTCTCCTGTGATTTATTTTTTGGCATAAGCTAAAGGTCATTTTTGCAAGGAGAAATGAAAAGTGCACACAGAAATTACTAAAATACTCAGCAAATATGTGTGAAATTCAGAGAAGAGGGTAAAACTTTCTGTGTGAAAATATCTGCAATACATATACTGAAATATTAATTTGCCCTGGGAAAAAAAAGAATAAATACTGCCACAATAGCCAGATACCCAGAATGTGAGTGTTTTTATGAGGTGCAATATTTGGTGCTTCCTGATGTGGTGAGAGTCCTACAAATCAATCTATATAATTATTCTTAACTTTTATAACAGGGATCGGCAACCTTTGGCCCGCAGCCCGCACGGGGCTGGTTTGTTTACCTGCCGTGTCTGCAAGTTCAGCCGATCGCAGCTGCGACTGGCCACGGTTCGCTGCTCCAGTTCCAATGAGGCTTTAGGAAGTGGCGCGGGCCGAGGGATCTGCTGGTTGCTGCTTCCCGCAGCCCCCATTGGCCTGGAGTGACGAACCACGGCCAGTGGGAGCCGCGATTGGCTGAACCTGCGGACGCGGCAGGTAAACAAACCCACCCAGCCCGCCAAGGTGCTTACCCTGGCGGGCCATGTGCCAAAGGTTGCCGATCCCTGTTTTATAGCAATACTGTGATATCTACCATTTTATGGATAAAGAATCCATCAGGGCCCTTGCCCAAAAGAGCTTGCAAGCTAAATTAAATAGACAAAAATGGGGGTGTGATAAATGAAAGGGGGGGGGAGTAGCTTCCTTTTATGGACACACAGCCAGGCAGTTAGCTATAAAATCCATCTTGGTGCTGTTCTCTCCTTGCTTTACTGTAAAGGGTTAAAAAAGCCAATAGGTAAAAAAGAAGAGAGTGGGAACCTGACCAAAAGAGCCAATGGGAAGGCTAGAACTTTTTAAAATGGGGAAAAACTTCCCCTTTGTGTCTGTTGTGGTTCTCTGGGAAAGAGAGACACAGAGCAGCAATGCTGTAAGCAGCTTTAAAACCAGGTATGAAAAAGCATCAAATAACACCTCAAACCTACTTATCTGAAACCCCAAATATGTAAGTAAATAAGGGAATGTCTAGGAAGACGTGATTAGGATTATTTCTTTTATTTCTTATTCACTTGTGGACTTCTCTGTGCTAACCCCAGATGCTTTTATCTTGCTTGTAACCTTTAAGCTGAACCCAGGGGTGAAAGTAATTTAAAGGCCTTACTGGTATGCCGGAGTCCTGAGCGGGGGCGTGGCCTCAACTGGAAGAGGCAGGGCCTTTAAATCACCCCAGAGCTACCAGCTGCAAAGACGGCTGGGAGCCCTGTAGTTCAGGGGAAAATTAAAGGGCCCAGGGCTCCAGCCACTGCGGAGCTCCGGGCCCTTTAAATCCCTGTCGGAGCCCCAGGGCTCCGGCAGCTGGGCTCGGGGGTGGAGAGGGGATTTAAAGGTGCTCCTGCCTCTGCAGGGTAGCGGTGGCAGGTCTCCGGCGGCGCTTTAAAGCGCCCAGGGCTCCGGCCGCTGCAGGGAGCCCTAGGCCCTTTAAAGCGCCGCCGGAGATCTGGCAGTGGGGCTCAGGCAGCCCTTTAAAGGGCCCTGGGCTCCCCGCAGGGGCCGGAGCTCCGGGCAATTTAAATCCCTGTCCGAGCCCGGCTGACAGAGCTCTGGTGGTGATTTAAAGGGCCCGGGGCTCCCCGCAGTGGCTGGAGCCCTGGGCCCTTTAAATCACTGCCAAAGAAGCCGGTCCAGTCTGGCATGGTGTACCGGCTCTTGCTGGTATGCTGTACCGGACTGGACTGGCTTACTTTCACCTCTGGCTTAGCTCTCTTGAGGTTATCTTGATGCTTAATTTTTGTAATTGGATTTTTTAAATCTAGCAAAAGCTTAAGTTCCAGGTATATTTTCTTTCTTTTTGTTTTTAATAAAATTTACCTTTTTAAAGAACAGGATTTTTGGTGTCCTAAGAGATTTGTGCATATGTTGTTAAATTAGCTGGGGCAACAGCTAATTTCCTTTGTTTTCTTTCTCAGCTCTTCCCCAGAGTGGGGAGTGAAAGGGCTTGAGCGTACCCCACAGGGAGGAATTCCCAAGTGCGCCTTCCTGGGTTCCAAAACGGGTTTTTTGCATTTGGGTGGTGGCAGCATCTACCCATTCAAGGTCAGAGAGAAGCTGTAACCTTGGGAGTTTAATACAAGCCTGGTGTGGCCAGTATTAATTTTTAGAATCCTTGCGGTCCCCTACTGTCTGCACTCAAAGTGCCAGAGTGGGGAATCAGCCTTGACGGGGTAAGAGGGATAGTTAAACAATTATTATTTAATTATTTATATAAAGTGAAGCACTTCCCACAGGACAGCTTGCTAGAAAAAAAACTGACTCTATATCCCAGTGATTGAGGCATACCTGGGATATAGGAGAGCTGGGTTCAAGTCCCTGACCTGGCTCCTTTGGAGCAGGGACTTGAAGCTAGGTCTCCCACAGCCTACATAAGTATACTTGGCTATTGTGCAGTGGTTATTTCTCTTATTGGTTTTTCACAATTTTTTTTAAAGGCCTCGGTTGTGTCCTGATGTAAAATGGGAAAATTATTGACATCTCTAAAATTTGTATGGGACTTGAAAATCATTTCCCATCCAGCTCTAGGGACTAGTTGTTAAAGAAGGGTTCAGCCCTGGAAAACAGAGGATGAAGTGGAAAGGTGATAGGGGATGAATGAGAGTGTTGACTCTTAGCAGGGGAATTAGGAGTCAAGCTAGGTACCAGAGGAGGAAGCAGGGTGGAGAGATTTCGAGTTGGTTGGTGGTAAGCCAGGGCTGATGGGGACAAGTGAAGCAAGGAGTGTCTCAACTGGGAGTTGAGATGTATGAGGGATGAAGGAATAAATGTAGGGAAAGAGCAGGAGGCATATAAGACAATCCATTCAGGGATCCAGGATTTTTGGGAGAGGTTGGAATGTTATAAATGACTTTGGTAACTACTTAAGGTGTTGTTGTCTCTGCTTACTTTTCCTGATAAAGCTTACATTCTTAAGGCTACTGGGACTTTACCCCCTGAGATTGTTCTGGTTGGACTGCAGTATCTGATTGGTGGGCAGGTACAGATGGAACCCCCTGCCCCTGCCTTGCCATGACACCACAGAACGTTGTGCTTATCCACAGTCAGGCCAATAGATTTGTGAAAGGCAAGCAGCACTGCTATTCCCCTTCAGCAACACACCAGAAGATGTGAAGCTGGATTCTGTAATTGCTTTCTGCAGTGTCTCCACCATCTTGTTGTCTAATATACTGCGGAAGTACCCATCAACATTGGGCCTGTGAAGACTATATAGACGACTTCCTTTAACAAGATTCTTTAACTTTCTTTCTTATCGACTGCCTTTCTATTGTCACCAGTTCTGTAGTTTCTCTTGCCTTATTTTGATTTGGATAATAAATCACTTAATGCCTATGAAGCAGATGGTACCCTTTGATACTTCCATGGGGGCTCAGGCTGGGGACTAATTGAAAATTCCCCTGGTGTGCACAGAATTACACTTAGCTCTCATCACCCAGATAAGGGAAGAGTTTGCTCATTTGCATACATCACAACCTCTCACTCATTAAAACGACTTGAGATGGGCAACTCCCTTTGTCAAATTTCAGAAGCACTTAAGGCTGGTGAATTTTAATTTGGGCCAGATCAGAGGCTTCCCAGATTTGGACTCTGCCTACGCCTGACAAAATATGACTTCACTTCCTGATTGACAACTTATCCTTAGTTCTTAGTTCCAAATAAAATGACCTCCTGGCATCAAAAGACACTTCCTTCCTACTTCATGGATTGGAAATAGTGTGAGAGTTGCTGTCCAATACATTTCCCAGCCCCTATAAACTTTTTTTCCGTATGTCAGTCAGTGTGTTGAGGGGCCCTGTGATGGTGAGGGCCAGAAAAACGGAGGAAAGAGGTAGCAGCAAAGTAGAAAACATTTGAAAACCCAAATTCGGTAAACTATCAAAGAAAAATTAAACCTAATGTTCTGTTACTCTTGTTCCTGTAAGTTAATGGAATATATGTTATATATATTTTCCTTAATAAGGGCATCCAAATGTGTTTGTGATTCTGGAAGTCTTGGAAAGGGTCTTACAGTTTCAGTTTGTAGAAACCAATATACTACGACTTCCTTTTGTGGTTTACTACTTGTAAATTTCACAGTAGATGTCACCCTATGCTGCTGCTACCAACTTTTTTTATATATAAAGTTGTTTAACATAACTTGTGGATACCCACACCAGTCACTATTCTATTCTATACAGTTTGTTATACTACTCTCTGTATCACAGTATCTTCCATTGAGAATTAGGCACCTAAGGACTTTGAAAACCCCACTAGGCATTTTTAGGTGTCCAAATACATATGTGGCCCTTAGTGTTAGCCCAAAAATCAGATTGGGGTGCCCCTAGAATAACCTGCCTATTGCCCCCTTAATCTGTCCCTCTCGGGGTATGGGTTTCCAGGGCAGTTAAGGAAGCATAAAAAGGACACAGATGTAACCTTCCAATAAAATGATCGACACAGACAGTATTATTTTTCCAAAACAAAATATCTTTTATTAATGTAATCCTACTACAATGTATTCTAAGAATAAAAATCAGACACAAATCCTTTATTGCAAGTTAAAGAGAATTAAACCACAATTTGATATAGTCTAAATCAGTGGTTCTCAAACTTTTTTTTTTCCACGGCCCACTTGAAAATTGCTGAGGATCTCAGAGGACTACTTATGTTCTTTCCAAATGTTGTTTGTACCGTTAGCTAACTATTGTAAAGTGCTTTGGATAAAAGCGCTATGTAAAAATAACTCAATAATTAATATTTTTTGTTTTACAAATAAAAGCACACAACTCCTACTTTAATATCAGTAGTCTTACCTTTCTAATGCGATGGATGTGCCCTCTCTCTGTCGCCGCGGCACCCCCCAGTCTGGGACTAGGAGGGGGTCTCTCCCCTACCACAGCAGCCACAGAGCTGAGGCTGGGAAGGAGGACCATCTATCCCCAGGAGCTGCAGCCCTGGAGCTGGGGAAAGTCACCTCTTTCTCTGACACCGCAGCCCTGCACGTCCCAAATTCCCCCCACTCCTTCTTCTCACCCCACTGCCCCCCCACCTACCCTCTATTCCCCACAAGGCCACCACCTCGCCTTACAAGTGCGTCTTCTCCAGGGTCCAGGGACCTAATTAGTGGAGCCACACCTGTGCAGCTCCACTAATTAGGTGGGTGGCCCTTCAGTCTCTCCTGTGCAGCCGCCCAAGCGCGCACCTTAGAGGGAACTATCTACAGACCACCTGAATGGAGCTCGCGGACCACAGTTTGAGAACCTCTGGTCTAAATGATTCTAAATGATGCTCTCAGCCACAGATGGCCAGCCTGTGACAGATCGCTGACAGCAGTTCTTAACTTATACTTTAAATGTTATATAGGTAAATTACAATTAAAACAAACACACACATCACAAGCATATACATATTCACGCTAATACAAACACTATACTTAGGCTATACCAGGGATCGGCAACCTTTGGCATGTGGCCCACCAGGGTAAGCCCCCTGGCGGGCCGGGCCAGTTTGTTTACCTGCTTCGTCTGCAGGTTTGGCCGACCGTGGCTCCCACTGGCCGTGGTTCGCCATCCCAGGCCAATGGGGGCTGCGGGAAGCGGCAGCCAGCACATCCCGCGGCCCGCGCCGCTTCCTGCAGCCCCCATTGGCTTGGGATGGTGAACGACGGCCAGTGGGAGCCGCGATTGGCCGAACCTGCGGACGCGACAGATAAACAAACCGGCCCGGCCCGCCAGGGGGCTTACCCTGGTGGGCCACGTGCCAGAGATTGCCGATCCCTGGGCTATACAATAATTAAAACTAGCAGACTTACACTGTCCGTTGATTTTGCTGCATTGTCTGCAGTTGCTGCTGCTTCAGTTAATTGGCCACTTGGAATGTTCCTTCAAAATTCTCTCTCTCTCTCTCAGTCCTATATTGTCAGATGTTCAGAATTACTGCACATGTTCACTGTCAACATAAACTTGGGCATGTCTGAACATGTCCAGACATGTTTGGACTTACTCATTACTAATCACTTTGCACATGCTCACTGCTCTTGTTTACCTCAGAGTTAGGACCCTGCCAGCACTCTTTCACCTATTTTTGAACTGGGCATGCTCAGTCCAGAAACACTTTGTGACCATACCGCATTTTACTTGCAGTGTCCTGTAGTGTCCAATGGGAAGGTACCTACAGCTTTCAGTTGGCGAAGTGACTCCTGCTTATTCAAGGGGGAAGCTGGAGACACAATATGGGAGTTAAGAATACAAAATGAAGTTCAGGAATTTTTTTGTATCATTAATCTCAGTGAGGTGTTCATGAACACTCATAAACAAGGACTGAATTGACTAAAATGAGTGTATAACTTCAACTAAAGGAGACTTCACGATAGCTGTAAACTTTTCAATGTGCTTTCCTCTGCACACCAGTATCAGCTCTGTCTTGCTTGGGATCACCTTCAGCGGTTGTTATTCATTCATGAGCTGATCTCATTGAAGCACTGGGCCATCTGATGGCAGTGGTGTGGTTGTATTAGGGTTGCCAGGTGTCCCTGAGGCCCCTAGGCGCAGGTGCGATCAGGGAAGCTCCGCGCACTGCCCCTACCCTGAATGCTGTTTCCGCAGCTCCCATTGGCTAGGAACTGCAGCCAATGGGAGCTTCAGGGGCAGTGTCTGCAGGCGCGTGAAGCCTGCACAGCCACGTGGCCACCCCTCTGCCTAGGGGCTGGACATGGCAGCCGCTTCTGGGAATGGTAGGGCAGGCAGGGAGCCTGCTTTAACCCCGCTGCACTGCCTGAGGTAAGCATCCACCTGCAAGCCAGCCACCTGCCACAGGTCAGAACCCCTCTCCCACACCCAAATAACCTCTCAGAGTCTGCACTCCACACCCCTCCCGCAACCCAAACCCTTGCCCCATCCCTGAGCCCCCTCCAAGAGCCCACACCCCCTCCTGCATCCCAACCCCATGCCCCAGCCCAGAGTCCCCTCCCACACCCTGAAACCCTCATTCCTAGCCCCACCCCAGAACTTGCACCCCCAGCTAGAGTCCTCCCTCCCTCCCGCATCCCAGCCCCCTGCCCCAGCCCAGTGAAAGTGAGTGAGGGTGGGGGAGAGTGAGTGACGGAGGGACGGAGGCTGGTCTGAGTGTGGGGCGGGGCCTCTAGGAAGGGGCGGGGCAGGGGTGGGGCAAAGGTGTTTGGTTTTGTGCAATTAGAAAATTTGCAAACCTAAGTTGTATGTGATGAAGGATTGGTTTATTTGTGTGTCATCTATATATTACTGGCACTTGAGTCCTTGGTCTTCTCATTCATCTTGTGGCTGCAAGTAGGTGTTGAATATATGCAGAGAGAGGGCGAGAGCATTGAACCTTGTGGAACTCCTCATGTGTGAGGTCAAGAGGCAGAAGTACAATTTCCTATGTCTCCCCTTTGGATGCATCCTTACAGAAGGTATTAACCTATTTTAGTCCCTGGACCTCTACTACCTCTCTCTGTCAGGACAACAATATCTGTCTTAGGGGTATTATATTGCTATGTAACATCATAGTATGTGAGAACCCTGACAATTACTGCAATAGTTAATGTTAAAGAGTAATATTAACTGGATAGGAAAATCATAATAATTGAAAAGCAAGAATCTTATAAATATATTAATAGTTCCTTTTCCATTCCATAACATATAAAGAAAGGCCAACAGTAATTATCTTGTTTACAAGCATCACGTTATTAGTAGAAGATGATTAAGAATGTCCCTCTAGCATGCTCTCTCTCTCTCAATGCAAAATATTTGAAACAAAGCAATTAAGGAAAGCTACAGTAGCTAGGGGGTAGTGGTTATCCCTATTTGACCATCCCAGATGTTTAAAATTCACTTCAAAATGTACCAGTACTTTAATTAATAGTCCTAATCAAGCAAGTACATGTATGGAGATTTCCACAGTTGCTGAATATCCAGAGGGAAAGAAAAAGTACCAGGTTATCCACTTCAGTTTATCAACATCATTCATTGAACACTTAGGACCAGATTTTGATCACATTTACAGGTTTAATAATAGCATAACACTACTGATATCAATGGAGTTACTCCTGATTTACACTGGGATAAGGATTGAGCCAAAGGGATTGCTTTCTTCCATCACATTGAAGAAGATTGCTTGGGTCATCCAGTTCAGAAACCTGCCTCTGACAGCAGCTACTAGCTGATGTCTCAGAAGAAGCTGACAACCCCCAATAACACACTTATACAAAATGTAATGGGGTGAGGGATCCTTTCCTGATTCCCCCCTCACCCCTCCTACCTCCTCCATATACATACATACATGATCAGCTTATGCCTTGAAAAGTCAGGCTTGATTTCCCTTGTATCATCTAATTCAGGGGTCAGCAATGTTTGGCACGTGACTTGCCAGGGTAAGCACCCTGGTGGGCCGGGCCAGTTTATTTACCTGCTGATGTGGCCAATTCAGCCGATCGTGGCCCCCACTCGCCGCGGTTCGCCGTCCCAGGCCAATGGGGGTGCTGGGAAGCAGCACAGGCGAGGGATGTGCTGGCCGCGGCTTCCCACCGCACCCACTGGCCCGGGACGGCGAACCGTGGCGAGTGGGGGCCGCGATCGGCCGAACCTGCAGCATCAGCAGGTAAATAAACTGGCCCGGCCCACCCGGGTGCTTACCCTGGCGAGCCACGTGCCAAATGTTGCCAACCCCTGATCTAATTACATGCTCCACCTGCTGGGTTTGGCTTTGGAAAACCTTACTTCCTTGCTTTATTATGTTTTAAAAAGATGATAGTAGTAAATAGATCCAGGCACACTTCCCGGAGGCCAACCAACATCCAATCTTAGCCTCTCACGAGGTTAATAAAGGAACCCTTTATGTGATGTGAGCTTTCTGCTGCTACTACATCAGTATACAGTGAAGTGAAGAATGGAGGGCATATAAAGACTGAACACAATTTGCTACGTCCAATGCATATTTTTTAATTATATTGTTATACAGAGGTTCTCAAACTGGGGGTCGGGACTCCTCAGGGGTCACGAAGCTATTACCTGGGGGGTCACGAGCTGTCAGCCTCTACCCTAAACCATGCTTTGCCTCCAGCATTTATAATATACAAAAAACATGGTTTTAATTTATAAGGGGGTATCGGACTCAAAGGCTTGCTATATGAAAGGAGTCACCAGTAAAAAAGTTTGAGAACCACTGTGTTATTATCAAAAAGAACAGGAGTACTTGTGGCACCTTAGAGACTAACAAATGTATTTGGGCATAAGCTTTTGTGGGCTAAAACCCACTTCATCGGATGCATGGAGTGGAAAATACATTAGGAAGATATATATACAGAGAACATGAAAAGATGGGGGTTGCCATACCAGCTCTAACAAGACAAATCAATTAAGGTGGGCTATTATCAGCAGGAGAAAAAAACATGTTTGTAGTGATAATCAGGATGGCCCATTTCAAACAGTTGACAAGAAGGTGTGAGTAACAGTAGGGGAAAATTAGCATGGGGAAATAGTTTTTAGTTTATGTAATGAGCCATCCACTCTCAGTCTTTATTCAAGACTAATTTAATGGTGTCCAGTTTGCAAATTAATTCCAGTTCTGCAGTTTCTCATTGGAGTCTGTTTGTGAAGTTTTTTTGTTGAATAATCATGACTTTTAGGTCCGTAATTGAGTATCCAGGGAGGCTGAAGTGTTTTCTGACTGGTTTTTAATGTTATAATTCTTGACGTCTGATTTGTGTACATTTATTGTTTTGCATAGAGACTGGTTTGGCCAATGTACATGGCAGAGGGGCATTGCTGGCACATGATGGCATATATCACATTGATAGATTTTGTCATAAACAGTTAGTTAAGGGTTAATGCCTCTTTTACCTGTAAAGGGTCAAGAAATTCACCTAGCCTAGCTGACACCTGACCAGAGGAACTAATGGGAGGTTAAGATGGTTCAAAAGGAAAGAGGGAAGTTCCCTTTGTCTGGGTCAGTTTCACTTTTGACTGGAGGGAAAAGCTCCAGAATTCAGCCTCTTATCAAGTAGTGAGTATTAGTGAAGGAAATAAATAGGTTTATGTTTATTTCTTTGTAACCTGTCTTGTGCAATTAGAGGAACAGTCAAATTGGGTATTTGGGTATTTTTTGTGTAACTAAGTTTTTGCCCAGGGGAATATCCTCTGTGTTTGGAATCTGTTGTTTGTGAGAGTAGCTGGTATGCTAATCTCTCCCAAAGGGTTTTCTTTTCCTTTCTTTTCTTTAATTAAAAACCTTTTTTTTATACCTGATTGATTTTTTCCTTGTTTTTTAGATCCAAGGGGGCTGGATCTGGATCCACCAGGAGTTCGTGGGAGAAAGGAGGGGGGATGGTTAATTTCTTCTTGTTTTAAGATCCAAGGGGTTTGGATCTGTGTTCACCAGGAAATTGGTGAAGAGTCTCTCAAGGCTACCCAGGGAAGGGAATTAGTGCTTGGGAGTGGTGGCAGCCAGGGCTGTCTGTAAGCGAGGACTGGTGAAAGCTTATGCCCAAATTCATTTATTAGTTTCTAAGGTTCCACAAGTACTCCTCGTTCCTTTTGCTGATACAGACTAACACGGCTGCTACTCTGAAACCTGACACTGTGTTGTTATGTGTATCGCAGCTCCATATAGAGGCCCACTCAACATCAGGCTCCATTGTGCTACTTACTGTTCGAACACATAGGAAGAAACAATACCCACCCCAAAAATATGACCGACAAAGGGTGTGAGAAATGTAGTATTCTTTATCTCCGTTTTACAAATAGGTAACTGAGGCACAGAGAGGTTAAGACCCAAAGTGACAATGGAAACTAGGAGCCGAAATACCTTTGCGAATTTGGTCTAAGTGACTTGCCCACAAATATACAAGAAATGTGTGGCAGCACTGGGAACTGAATCCAGACTTCCTCAATAACAAGTGTGTTCACCTCTTCATCTGGTTTCAAAAAAGAACTTTGTTTGGAATATAACAACAAAGCTCCAGGAAAGACATTAATTAAGAAGAGCTGATGATAGTCTGTGGTGCAATCTTTCACTTTACTAGCCTCAGTGTGTACTGCCTCTTGTTTTTGTTTGTTTGCATCCTTGTTTGTTTAAAGAAGAAATGTAACCTCTTGTTTTTACTCTGACCTTTTCTTCTATTATATTAATAATAATAATAATAATAATAATGTTTATTATTTTCTTTGCACAAAACTCTTCAATAGAAAATTAACACCGAATGACTTTTTCATAGTTAAAAGGCACAGCGTCTTAGATATTCTGTCATTTCTTGGAAAATATTTGGGAATATTTCCCAACTCCTCCCCCTCCCCAAGTTTCTCTCCATTTCCAAGCATTCCCTGTTGTGGTGTTAGGCTTGAACAAAGAAACTCACAAGGGTAAGAGCTATAAAAATAAGTTGCAGTGGGAGAGGGAAGAGATGAAATCTGACATGAAGACAAGCTGCAGCCTTTTATTTTTGCACTCCTGGTAGAGTTTCACAGTGGAAAGTTCACATTTGTGTCAGTGTTTTAGACATGAAAAGGTGGAATCCTTCATGGAAATAGTCACTTACTGACATATTCTTATGAAACAGCAAAGGGACAATATGAAGATTAAAAAGATTTTTTTCCAGCCATACTTACTCTTCTCTCAGTCAATGATGTAAGCGGCATCTTACCTTTGATTCATGCAGTGCGTTTAAGTGCTTTCTATATCCTAGCAAATTACCTCAGTCTGAGCATGGAGTCCCTTCATGAAGAGTCTGATAAAAATGCAAGCTTCTTTATCCTCTGTGGGACTGAAAGTTTTTCCTCTAGCTTTGATAACTTGGATAGTGATAGGAAAGTCAGTAAGCGTCAACTGGAGAGTATCAAAATGGAGACTACAAATGCAGAGGGAGTTGGCAGAAAATTGAATTACCAGCTAAGACTGCTAATAATTGTGGCTATTTTGAACATATAGAATGGAACTATTAATAAACATGCATGGGCCATACCATCAGAATTATTATCCTAAATAGTGCACAAGGCCTTCCACATTGAAAGCTGGTAGAGTAAGGATTTGGGTTGCCCTTGTGGAATACCGTAGGTGTCATAAAACCCTGGAGAACCATGATATTTGTGTTTTCTGACTTTATTATTATTCACGTTTATTATGGAGGTACCTAAAGATCAACCAAAAAGGAGCTCCATTTTGTAGTAAACATGGGAGGAAGACAGGTGTTAGAAATAAGAAATATATTGTCTATAACGTATTTAAAAGGCAGTGTACAAGACAGGAATTTGCTACCCTATAAAAGTCCTAAGGATTCCCAAAGAGATGGGTAAGTTATATGGAGAAGGCTTTTATTTGGGGGCAAAGTCAGCTACTAAATTGGGGATGATTTGCCTCAACATTACTCCAGTTTTACTTTGGTTTAACTCCACTGAAATGAATGGTGTTATGCTGACAGAAAACTGGAATAATTCAGTGACAAATCAAACCCTTTCATTAAATTGGGACTTTACAGAGAGAATGCATCTAGTAAGATTTCACAACACTGGAAAAAAAAACCTCTCCAGAACTTTTCTCTCAATGTGGAAAGAGAGGGGGCGTGCTAGTGACTTACTACAGAAATTGTTGCTGCTGAAGTGGGTTTTTTGTTTTTGTTTTTTGGGAGTTTTTTTTTTTCAATTAAGCCTACATTGAGTAACTAAAGCTACAAATGCTGTATTTTTAGATACAGATACATTCTACTGTTGTCTAATTGGTTCAGGTAGTTGTGCATTGTATCTACCCTATTTTCCTTCTGTTAGTGCATGTGTAGCAGCAGTAGGAGAAAATTATCTCTCTGATTAGATTTTGTAGTTTGCTGCCTACTTTCTCCAAAAGATCCTGTATAATAATCAAATGTGGATGCCTCATATATGGAGTGCACGTCTTACTTTTATGTTAACTTGATTTCACTACATTTGGTTTTATATAACATTCCATTAAGGGAAAAAACAAACCAACTCTAAACAGAATTTATCCCAGGGCACTCAGAACTCCCTGAAACAGTAATGCACAAAATTTGTTCAGAAACCAATTTGTTTGGAAAGTATACCAGTTTCACCTATAACCCTGCAGCCTGCCTCCAGCCTGAGTGACCCTTCTGTGTACTGTCAACCTCTCTGCAGGGCAGAACACTCTGGATCAGTTCTTCAGCTAACGGCAATTGGCATGGCTCTACTGAAGTCAATGGAGGTCCTCTGATTTACACCAGCAGAGTATATGGTGTTATATGTGACGCTGGAAAAAAAAGAACATAGGATACAGTTTGGAGATATGTTTGGTGCACAGTAAAATGGGAATATTGGAAAGCTGGAGGATAGAAGCCAGTTTTCTTAATGAACTGTACTCAGCAGAGAAGACTAATTAATTGAAAAGAACTGCCAAGAGGTTTGCATTGCTTTTTCCTCCCTCAACTCTTTTTATTTAATAAGTGCTCTGACTACTGATTAATATGTTCCAAATAGAAATTAACTTTTTGTCCAATATTTATTGTTTCACCTGCATTGAAATGGGAACTGGAAGCACTTTTTTTAATGGACTGAAATTCTGAAAAGTTGTCTAATTTCACTGTAGCTTCTGTAAGAACCTCTTGATCATTTATCTGCAGTGTTGTTTTGTACCTGCCAAGAGCAGTTCTCCTGAGGGAAACAGATATCCCTACACCAGCCATTGCAATTTTTCCTTTTTTCCAGCGGGGGGAAGGACAGTAGAATTTGCAGTGAAACCCTCGATATGCCAGTGCCAATGAATCTAGCATTTAGAGGCAAACCCTGCCAACTCATTCATGATTGTTGAGTGCCCTGCCTGCCATGGAACACTGTCTAGTGCAAAGGGAGGCGATATTTGTGAAAACCCAAATTCATATTGTGAATTCAAGGGCTGTGGGTGTGTCCCTGCACAGCAAGGCTTGGGCTGGTACAAGGATGGGCTGGAAGAGACACAGGGACAGGGCTGGTGGAACCATTAGCCACTTCCTTCTATGCAGTAGGAGAGTAACAGCAGCAGGGCTGCCTTAGGCTATGGCCTGGTCCACACTAACCGCACACTTCGAACTAAGATACGCAAATTCAGCTATGTGAATAATGTAGCTGAAGTTGAAGTACCTTAGTGCGAACTTACCGCGGGTCCAGACGTGGCAGGCAGGCTCCCCCGTCGACTCCACGTACTCCTTCCGTGGAGCAGGAGTACCGGCGTCGACGACGAGCACTTCCGGGATCGATTTATCGTGTCTAGACAAGATGCGATAAATTGATCCCAGAAGATCGATTGCTTACCGCCAGACCCGGAGGTAAGTATAGACCTATCCTATGTCTACACTACAGCCGGGATCAACACTCTGAAATCGATCTACTGGCAGTCGATTTAGCGGCTCTAGTGAAGACCCGCCAAATCAACAGCAGATCGCTCTCCAGTCGACCCCTGTACTCTACTCCCGATGAGAAGAGTAAGGTAAGTTGATGGGAGAGTTTCTGCCGTTGACCGCCCGTGGTGTAGACCCCGTGGTAACTCAATCTAAAGTACATTGACTCCNGTCTAATGAAGACCCGCCAAATCGACAGCAGATCGCTCTCCACTCGACCCCTGTACTTTACCCCCGATGAGAAGAGTAAGGTAAGTTGATGGGAGAGTTTCTGCCCTTGACCGCCCGTGGTGTAGACCCCGTGGTAACTCAATCTAAAGTACATTGACTCCAGCTACCTTATTCACGTAGCTGGAGTTGCATAGCATAGGTCAACTTTCTTTGCACTAATAAGGCTAGGATTAGACATTTAAGGCATTTTTTATTTTCTTACTCTCTAAATCTGCTGTCTCTGTAGAACGGACATATCTGCCATTAGTGAGTTCATTATTATCTTTTTACTCCCATTTCCTCTTATTAAAAGTTTTGTTCATTAGCTATACCACCATGCCATCAAGCTCCCCTTCTGCAAAACATCACAGCAAAAGTTCCCTTAAAGTGCTTGCACTTAACAAGTGTATTCTATTTAGACAGATTTTAGTATTTTTTAATAAAAATGTTGCCTGTGCTTAAAATGGGGGAGTGCCATTTGAACTACAGCTATCACTCTACAAACTTTCCCAGGCGTGTCTTTTTCTCTTGTACACTGATCTGATGTATGAGTTTGAATCATTGATAACTATGAAGCACCTTGGGCCATGTTCTGTGCAGACCTACTCTGGATTTACAGTAGTATTTCTGAGAGCAGAAGTCAGCCACTTGTCTCACATAAACAGACAAAACTGTACAATATGATTTGGTAGGTCTCTTTTAATAACAACATCACAAGGTTCTAGAATGCTGTTGCATGCTTCCCCTTTTTTACCAATGGGTACTCTAGTTTCATCTGACTTAAAGAAGGGATAGGGAATCTCCTCATATTAAATTTCTGAGGTGAACAAAAATTGGCATTTTTGATATTTTTCCCCCTAAGGCTATAGAGTGGGTGGCATTTAAAAGCAACACTTACTGTTACTATGGAGAAGTGTTGAACTTCACTGCAGTATTTCCTATATATTTAGAATAGGAAATACCAAAATGTTCTTTTTTTATTCACTGTATCCATGGCTCTGAAATATAGCAAAAGAACTGTGTGGTTTTTTTTTTAATGTCAAAAAAGATGCTGTGAATTTGGGGGAGACAAATGATGAACATGAAGGATTTCAGTGGCAGGATTTTATTTTTAAAGGTTGTACAGCCTTTCAGCATAAGAGAAGGGGAGAGTGAACAAGAGAGTTTGCACTCATCCAGTAAAACTGAGGGACCTGATAACAGTGAACTTGGAATGAAAAAACAACAACTACATTTCCTGTGTGTATTGGTGTAATAGTCTGTCAGGTTTTAGGATTCTGCCTAAAGATGCAGTCTGCTTCTACTGACTCACCCAATTGTCAGATACTAAGACACTGCAAAGAAATGCTGAGTTATTTTATTGATTCATGCTGGCAGCCAGAACAGATGGGTCCTATCAACTCTGCCCAGGAATTTAAAAGAATTTGTGCATCTTTCTGAGGCAGAGGGAACTATGCATAGGGACAGAAGGAGGTTACAGGGGAGCCAAACTCAAGAGAAAATTAAGGCTGATAGCATCAACAAAACATAAGTATTTAATTAACAATAATGGCAAACCCCAGGAAGGAGGTAATTTGGACTAAAGCTAAGTGTGTGTGCAGTGTGTTGGGGGCTAGGTGTAACTCTCCTTGTGTTTGCAATTGGTTTGCTTAGAAATCTTTCGTATGGATATTTGGATTTGTTTCAGTCTGTCAGGGACCTACGAGGAAAAGGGGAAAATGTCAGATAACTTAAATAAGGGATGGTCTATGAGAGTCTTTTCCCGGGGTTATTCTGCTGATCTTGTGTGTCCTGAGCCAACCCCAGCTGCCCTCCATCTTCCCATAGTCAAACAGAGAGAGGGAAGCAGGTGCATCAGCTTAACCCTACATGTACCGTCTTTTTCCCCCTAACTATGTGTACATGTATATAACAGAGGCAGGTTGCTTTCTCCATGTTCCCTTCTGCATTTAGGATCCTGCTGACTATGCCAGGAGACCAGCACACCTTATTTCATAGGACTGCTTTAAAAACTAAACCAAAACTCTCATAAATGTACTTAAAAAACCCCACAACAAACCCAAACTTTTTAGAAATGCCCCAAAAATGAACACACAGCAATCAAATAAATGACAAATGAGCACTGCACTTTGTCAAAGTGATATTTAAGGCAATGCAATTTTAAAAATCTTGTGACTCAGACAACGACAATTTTTTTTTGTCCTTGTTACAAGATGCTACAGGACTGCAGATTCAAAGACCTCTGCAAACATTAAGGGTTCCAGAGCATATACAATCTCGTTGACCCCTTATTAAATTCTGTATTATTACACTTTCCACTCCACCTTGCTCTTTCTTACAATGCAATTAATGGTTTCTGCAGACTGTGGAAGGGTTTAGAAAAAATTAACAATGCAATGTATTGAAAACAGCTTACTGCATAATAAGAAATGATTGTATGCAGTGTTGTTGTCACGGTGCTGGTCCCAAGATATATTCTGACCTGAAGAAGAGCTCTGTGTAACCTCAAAAGTTTGTTTCTCTCACCAACAGAAGTTGGTCCCATAAAAGATATTACCTCATGCACCTATCTAGAGAGAGAGACACATGGAATATATGTTGGCATGACAGCGTGCATGGCTTTATTGGCACTCATTTGGGTTGTCCTGAATAACTTGCAAATGGACAAGACATATATGCAGGCTGTCCCAAATGAGTGCCAATGGAGTCTCTCTAGTAGCATTTTGTAGTGTCTGGCCCAGGGGGTATCCTAAAGAAAAAACTAGTTTAGAAAATGTTAATAGTTTTAAAAATTTCTTCCAAATTGAGCATATCAGGCACAGACCCCTGTTGAAGGAGTTACTGTGCATCTCCTTAGTCTCTCCTCTGAGGAGAGCACAATGTTTCAAATTGTGGCTTGCCTCTGCCTAGGAAGGTCATGGTCAGAGAAGGCTCCGTGCATCCTCTCACTTTTATTCACCTGTGCAAAAGCTGACTGCATTGTGGCTCTTTAACTGAGACTACCTTGAGAAATACGAGTCTTGAGAGATAGGGACAAAGTGTTCTCGGAGCTGGAATTGTTCATGATGATATCCATCAGCAATGATTGGTCTTGTTTTAAAAAAAAACAACAACAACCTGATTGTAATGTAAATTGTAAGTTGGCCAAAACAGGCTCTCATTTTATTGTTTTTGTTCTTGTTACACTCTGCGGTTGTAAACCATGGAGAGAACCAAAGATTAATTGGGGGGACTGGTCTGGGTTTTGTTTTATTTTGTTTTGTTTTTGACTATCTGGTGTCCACCCAAGTCCTCAGATTTCCTAGGTTCACACTGCTTGTTTGGGGAAAAAAGTTTTCAGGATTTCTTTATAAATGCTACTAAAACACTTAAAAATAAAATCAAGAAAACATATCACCAAAGCTAAGCTTTTAAGTAGTAATATTTAAATAAACTGTCCAATAAGTCTCAAATAAAAGTCAAATCAACTAATTAGTCTTGATATTGGATTGGAATTAAATCCAGTTAGTCCAAAACCATCAATCCTTATTAATTTTAAGGAGGTGGCTGTCTGGTCAAATTATTAATATTTTTTTATAACCAAAGTCAATAATATCTAATTTGAATTGTTAAGTAGCTGCATGCTGAAACCAAGTTATTATCTAATATCTATATCACAATCTCAGAGACAATCATAAGAGCTTCCTTTTAGAATTACATTGTTATGGGGTAGATACCCCTTTCCTCTCTCCCCAGAACTGAGATATAATACAGAATTTAACAGAACACTCTAAATAAGATGTTTGATAAGTCTTATTTACCAGAAATTAGAGATGATGATACAAAGTCTCTCAGGACTTTTAAACACAGAACACACTTTAATGAGTATCTTAGTGAGAGATTATTTAGGGCTGTTTGAAGTTGTGGAACATTTTTTTTCAGGCATCATCCCCAAGTAGTCTTTATGGGGGCACTCAGACACACAGCCACACTTTCACTTTCTCATCCGAAAAACAAAAAAGTTGGGACACCTTCCGTTAAAAAACAACAAGAACAATAATAATAAAAGAACAAAAGAAAGAAAAATAAGACCCTAAAGGTAACAGGGGACTTGCAAACTCTTCAGTTCTTGACTCCGGAGGATAGATGACTCAAGGAGCGAGATGGTGATACTGTTGGCACAGTGCTTCTCGCAAGCGGGCCTCCTTTGGGTTCAGGAAGAGACTGGTCGAAAAGGCTGGAGTAGCCAGGTTGTTGTTGTTGTTTCATCTCCCCAAGGTGATCAGTCTCGGGGATTCTGGAGTGTCAATCTTCCCTCAGGTGACTCGCTGAGCCAAAAAGTGAGACCTCTTAGCATTACCCTTTATTCTTACCGTTTGCGAACTTCATTTACTCCACCTTGCAGCACCTCTCCCCAAGATCTTTGGGCTATATTTCAGCCTTAGAGCCATGCAACTTGATTCAAATTAGGTTATTGTCAGTGAGGCTCAATTTGGAAAAGTCCTGCTTCAATCAGCAATTTGACATAGTTTTCGGAGTACCATAGAGATGGACATCCAGGATCCTACAAAAATATAAACACTTTGGATATATGAGGCCACTTTTGAGGAAGCTGTCATGGTCTTATCCAGGTAAAAAGGTCTTGAAATTACATTGTATCACCAGTTTATGGACATTTCAATATAAAATAATCCTATCAACAAAACTAATCTCCCAACCTGCATTCATCAGCAAAATTAAAAATAAACTCAAACTTATGATCAGTTTCATCATCTCCAGTTTTCTCTTCCTTTTTCCACCTTGCCATTCTAGTACTAGGCTTTAGGTCAAACAGCTTATCTTCTGGAATCTTCAACTTGATAGAGAAAAAGTTACTTTAAACCTTATCGAGATTAAACCCATTTGAAACATAATGTTTTAAATGTTATATAGAATCTTGGGAAGGGTGACTCTCACCAGCAGTGTTCCTAAATGGCTAGGCATGGGTTTGGCAGATGGTCCCCCTTCCTGACATCTTCCCTTTCCTCTACAACTCCATCCTGTGGAGCCAGTCCCATTTTTTGTGTCTAAGCCCCTCCAGTTGGGTCCTGCATTCCAGAACACTCTCTTTGGAGTATACAAAAAGAAAAGTTCAATAAGGGAGAAGTCTTTTGGTCTCTGCAAGAGCTTCAGGGCTTTCTCCTTAGCTCTGGGGCTTGGTGTCTTGACCCTTGTGTATTCAGAGCCTTCCCCAGCTGGATTCCCCATTGAGGAGTAGACTCTGTTTCTTGTCCTCCCTAAGGGATCTGTAGGGGAACCCAGTACCATCCTCTGATGTAGAGCCCCAGGGTAGGCAACTAAGTCCTGTGCTTTGGGGTGCTAAATAACTGCCTCCCTAAATCCCTTCCTTACTGACTTCTCCTTTTCTCCCCTCAGAGTAAATTAAATGACTCCACAAAAATAAAGTTCTGCTCTTCCCAAAGAGTCACCAATCTCTCCTTTGCAGGCTTAGTTGGGTCTCAGGCAACCAGAGCACCTGGCTGTTACTGCCTCAGAGGAGAGGTCTGTTCTCTTTCACTGCTTGCCCCTTTCTGAACTGCTCTGTTTCCCCTTTAAAGCTCCACCTTGGGCCTGTGCAGACTTTGCAGGTGTGCCTGGGCAGGGCCACCTGGTCCCAGAGTTGCTCCTTAACCCCTTGTTCTCCAGTGTGGGGCTTGTATATCCCATCACAGGTCTGTAATCCATATGAACTATCCCTCTCTCACTGTTTGTAGCCCAATTGTCTATATTTTTCAACTGCCTTAAGGCCCAATTCTAGAAGACATCTCTATTCAGGAAAAAAGTTAAGCATGTGCTTAACTTTAACAGCATGCTTAAAGTCCGATGGAAGACAAAGGGATTTAAGACTACAGTATCCTCAAAATAAAGCATTTGCTTAAGTGCTTTTCTGAATTAGGTACTAAGAGACATGAAATTTAGCTCCTTTGGGTCCGCTGCTCCATATCAATGAGAATAAACCCCTTAGACATTAACAGGATACATTTCCCCCATGATACAAAGCACATGCTAATCTTCTGTTAACAAGTATGGAAATTTTACTCCTATTTCTCTACTTTTCACAGTGAACGTTTACTCCCAAGTATTTAACAATTTTGGCATTTTAAATAACTATTGATCTCACCCATTTGCATGGCAATTTTAAAAGTGTAAGCTGTCTTTTCTTTTTTTTTTTTTGGACCAGGAGGACTGTTTTATCATTTCCATAGTCCTGTGTCTAATGACTATGGAGCCATGCTGTGTCCATGTACCCATTACATGCTGCAAAATACACATTCATAATGGTATGCACATACTTGTGATTTGTACATACAAATGTGCATTTGGAATTGTGGAGGCTTACCTAATACATGTGGCTTTGAAAAGTTGCGACCACATTGCTTGGTATGTATATTGGATTCCTGGATAAAGTGGGAGATCATATTGTGTAAAAGACAGATCATGGATCAGCTGACAAACTATGAACTCAAATTCTGAGACAAGTATATGAAAATAAGTTTGGTGGCTTCACCCAGGTCTTCATTTGTGTACATCACAAATCCACCACCAAACCGACAGTCCCTGTTTCAGAGAGGCCTAGGATTAGAATAAACAGGGGTGTTGGAAGTTAAGATTGGAATATATTGGCAGAACTGGGTGGGTAAATTTGCAAGTCATTTACCTGGTTCAAACCTGTAGTGTAAGTCTTTCAGGGCCAGAGCCGGAAAGGGACTTATGCACCACTGAGATTCACAAAACCTTGCTCAGCTGCAGCCTAACCTTTTGGCACTGCCTAACCTCATAACGACCTAAACTCACTCAGCACCTACATTTGCTGTAAAAGTCCCCTCCATGCCTAAGTTTCTGCTCTGGGCACATACATTATCTTATTCCTCAGCATCAGTGAGATCCTCAAATCAGGAGAATATAGGTGTTGATTCACCTCTCCTGCTTGTGGGGCCCAATCTGGTACACACAATCCCAACTCCACACTATCCAGCCAGTAGGAGGCCTTCCTTTTAACCTTTAGCTCAGTGGTTACGGAACTCAGCTGGGATGTGGGAGACCCCAGCTCAGCTTTGCAATGCCCAAGTCCCTTTGTGGATCTGGCCCTTGCTTTGTTCAGTGCCAGCATTCTGATCTGATTTTTTTTAAAGGGTTCCAGAACAGATAGCTATTGATGCATAAGCGGACTCTCCCCCTACACATTTCATTACCAAAATAAAACATTGAAAATATTTCTGATGATAAAACATTTTCTCTCTCTTTACCAGTTCTTCTCAACATATCATTCAAGTGCACCATTGAGTTGCTCTAAGATTCAGCGAAACTGGCATCATCTGAACAAAGTGATGAATGAAGGATGGTATCACCTATGTCTAGAACTGCAATGAAGTTCATTTTACTGGTGGGTCCCAGGTATATTACCATCAAACCAGGCTACTGAACATATTTAATTTTTGAATATAAGCATTGAAATGGATGAGTGATGGGGTTCTAAAGTGATTTCCTTAGCTTTCTAGGCGTGAAACAGCAAATAAAATAATTCATTTGTACTGGTGTTCTATCAACAGCTGCTTCAAAATCAAAAGAGATAGTGAATAGACTGTAAACATTTTACTATTTACCATAGAATTATTCATTCACAATATTTTGTCTATATTTTCTGTACTTGTGAAATTTTAATATTAGACTCTGTTGTATTTCAATATTTTGCAAATATCTGAAAACCAGTGCAGTACTGCAGATGTACCTTTGTTATCTAGACTGTACAATCTAACAATCTTATATCATATGTCTTGAAGACAAGTTATTAGAAGTGTTAAATATGACGAAAGGCGCACAAATTGTGAAATGGAGAAAAATAGGGAGAAATGAAAATGGATTGAGATTCAAGAATCCTTTTAAATTCATTTTAAAAATGTATATATAGAGAGAAAGGAACAGAAGAAAGAATGAGGAAAGGGGATTGAGTCCCAAAAGTAACACTTTGTGAGAGATTTTCAGGAGTTCAGCACGTTTTCTACTGAGACTTGTGCAGGAAACTGAAATTCCATTTCACAGGAAAGTCTGTGATTTCAAAATTTGTTTTCATTCCAAATTATAATGAAAACAAAGAACGTCAACATTTTCCACAAAAGGAAATTAAAAAAAAAAATTGAATCCAAATCTTTCATTTTGATAAGATGGAAATGTTTTATTTTGATTTTTGACATTTTCGAAATAAAACAAAAAATAAAAATGTGTTGTTACAAAAATGATGAAACAGCATTTTTTGACTTTATCAAAATGCTTTCCCCTCCCTTTTATTTATTTATTTTTTTAATTTAATTGAAATCAACACATTCCTATGGGAAGTTTCTGTGTCAATAAAATTGCATTAGGCATTGGAAAAAAGTTCTAACAGAAAATCTCTCATTATCTCAAGTATGGAGCTTTTTAAAATGCTTCTGAAGGAGCCACAATGGTGCTGCACATTTTGAAGAACTGGTATCTAAATGGGAACAGTTATTTAGAAAAAACTGGTCCCTATTATGGATGCTGAGCACGTGAAAACCTAGCATGGCGCTTTGTTTAATATTTACCCGTTAAAGAGTTTAAGAAAGTGAAAATTAAAAAATAGCCAATGGACCTGAGCTGCACTCAGTGGCAGCCTCTACCACTGACTTCATAGAGTTGGGATCAGGCCCAATGAGAAGAAAGGTGAGAGTTCATTGACTAAGCCTTAAAGAACACTTTTCATTGCACTTTTCATTGCATTCCCTCCCCCCCACCCACCCATCACAACCTTTAGAGTAGAATATGAATTCAGTGATGGAAGCAGACATCTTATATATCCTTCCTTTAGCCGTTATTTATTTACATCACAAATAAATTCTATGGGTCCCAGCTGCCAACATTGCCTGCTATTCCTCACCGTGATGAGACACAGAATAGCTGAAGATGTTAAACTTGCAGATGTTACATAAAACTGTCTAGTCACACTGACAGTAGAGAGATGGAGCTTTTTAAACTAGGAGATATTTTATAATACACTACACCCTTAAAAACCGTACTTATTGTTCAGTAGTTTAAATATACTGCTATGATTTTACTTTTTATGTAAGACAAAAAAGATACCAATTAAAGATCTTTATTTTAAAAATCACAGCATTAAATCACATAACTTAAAGTAGTGGGGTTTTTTCAGTAAAAAATAATTGTGAGCAATAACAGCACAGCGGAAATACAGGTTGTAAATCCAAGGACATCACTAAATCTTATAAGGAAATAGACTTCTCAGTACTGAAAGAAGCCATTGCAATAAGCATATTGACGGTTCTGAGATAAGGAAATGAGTTTTGGGGTTGATTTAATGTTGCATTTGGACTTATTTATTTCTCCCCATGTGTACGTTATTTTACATTTGATTTAAACTGTTCTAAATGAATTGTTTTGTAGAGAGATTTAATCTATATTAAGTAGCGCTTGGTTCTTTCTCTTTTACAAATGGATTAATATTTATTAGGAATCATTAATCTTTCTCTGTATGACGGAAGTTGAAAGACTTATACCAAAGATTTGTAACTAGATTGGGACAAACTCAGTTTAAATAAAACTGAAAAATATCAACTACTATATCTCAGTAGTAGAAGTGAGGTTCTTACCCACGAAAGCTTATGCTTCCAATACTTCTGTAAGGTGCCACAGGACCCTCTGTTGCTTTTTATATCTCAGTAGCTACATCTGTCTGCAGGCATCATCAAGAAGACTCCAGTATGATGGGAAAAATTGCTATCACTGTTCAGTGGCTGAATGCATACGAGCTTCCTTGTGAGCAGGGCAGCAAAGAAACTGCAATGCCTTTCATGCTCAAAACCGCTGTAAGGAGTGTAGCGTACTTCCCCCCCCCCCCCCCATGCAGCTGGCTAATTCTGCTGACCAGGACATGAGAGTTTGCATTGAACCAGGCCTGCACTCTGTCCCTTGCTGTCTCCTTTTGATCATGTTGTTCCTGGGGAAAGTTGGATATCTTTTAACAGATGTCATGGAACAGACTTTCTATTACATTATGGTCCCATTTCGCTGATCACTAAGGAGCTGCAATCTGGTCATAGAAATACCTAATATTTGTGCCTGTTCTCTCCTATTCCTGTAATGCTGGGGAGAGAAAGGGGATATGTTGGAGTCAGGAAGGAGGTAAGGATGGTATGTGGTGGAGCAGAGCTCTGCTGCACCAATCCTCCACTTGTTTAGGGTCCATTAAACCTCTGTGTCAGTGACATAAGTTAGAGCAGACCAGCCACTGTTCTAGGTCACTTCAGCCCTGGAACCAGCCAGGCTCCCTGACACCCACGCACCCTCCTTTTCTTTACAAATCGTAGTTCTCGTGCAGGAGAGAATCTAGCCCCACACCTTTAAACTTTATGGGTCTGAGCTAATGCCTTTTGGAAACAATGCACAGTCCTCCCATTTGAATTCTATGTACATTGGATCAGGCCAAATTGCAGTCAGCCACTGCTGTGTTTTGCTTTGTTTTTTTTTGCGGGATATTTTTAGTCCATTTTCTTACAGATGGAATGGTTTGGGTTAGATAGAGCAGGCAAAAGGGAAAGATGGTGTTCTTATTTTTAATTCTGGCAGTCAAGGTTTACAGAAAGCTTGTTTATCTGAAGTCTTAGGAGAAGGTCATACATGATAACAGTGAAAAATCATTTACAGTATCAATCATATGTTTTCCCCGATAAGCCTTTTTTACACTCCACAAAAGCTTTATTTAAATTAAATGAACCCATCTATTCAATATTTACTTAGGGCTGGTCTACACTACTGTGGTAAATCGATCTAAGTTATACTACTTACACTACACTACAACGTGAATAACATAACTGAAGTTGACGTAGCTAGATCCACTTACTGCGGTATCTACACTGTGTTGTGTCAACGGGAGACGCTCTCCCACTAACTTCCCTTACTCTTCTCGGGGAGGTGGAGTGCACAAATCGATGGGAGAGCGTTCTCCCACCCATTTAGCTTGTTTTCATCAGACCCACTAAATTGACAGCACTGTATCAATAGCAGCAGTGCCGATTTAGCCACTAGTGTAGACATGACCTTAATTTACCTTTTTAGTTTCTCCTACATCAAGCCACAGCTAACATTTCAACTATCCAGGCATTCCTTTATGAGGCGGCACTGCTCTTTAAACTCTAGAGGTGATCCATACCTTTGGGCTTTAGGAAGATAGCATGGAGAAGATAATATCTTTGCTATTGCTGCATTGCCTGTGTCATGGACAGAAGATTTTGGACTCTAGTGCTGTCAGTCTGACACCTTTCAAGAGTACTAAATCAAATTTCAAAATAACATTGAAGGATCATTTCCTGAGGGAGCCAATCTAGAAAACTGCTAATGGATCAGGGAAGAAGTTGATAATTTAAAGCCCTCGATATTTAAGATTTAAACAAAGGACTTTAAGAAAATCAATTTCCTTCCTTTGAGTGGACATCCTGAGAACTAAAAGGAGAAAACTGGGAATGATAATACTGGAATCACAATTGTCTCATTGATCAAGTCTAGAAATTGCTATTGGAATATACAACCTATTGCATCTGGTTCAGTGTAGAGAAAAACTTGGCATCAAAAATAGAGAAAGATTTATTCACCGTGACAAAATGAGCTGTGGAGCTACAATATCACAATAAATAAATAAATAAATAAATAAAAAAATGTATCCACAATTTTGAAACTTTCATATTGCTCTATTGTGGAAGTGGCTACAATGACATTGTAAACATTATGACATATTGAGAATAATGGCTTGCCTTCCTACTGATTATTGTTTATATGTTTTGACATCTAGGAAAAGATCAATTCTGTAAACAGAACACCGAATCCATAGCAACATACAAGTCATTTATTAATTTTTCAACACATAAAAAGGTAATTACTTTATTTTTCTTTGATGCTTTTTCCACTTCACACTTTATAATGTTAGTAATGATCTTTGGATTGGGCATTTCCTAAGAGTTGCTAACTAACTGGTTTACTGGCTCCATCTCTAGCTCCCAATATCTCCAACTGATCATTAACCACTAGAAAATGACCTGTGCGTTAGGCCTTATTACTTAAATAAAACTCTTTGGGTGTTGATTTCTTAATTGCTGCCATTACAGCTATTCTTCCAGTTGTTATTCAGAATTTATTTTCAATGTCACTGAAAATGTTAATAACAAACAGGTGAATTGATCCTAGATACGTTCCTTCTAGATTCTTGGCCAGGATACTAGATTACTAAAAAGGAGACTGCCCCACTAGAGACTCCATCTCTGGCTACACATGCTAGGCCAGGCCTTTGGGAAATTAGGAAGTAATGTGTGACTACTCATAAAGTACAGGTATGATCAATATGTTCATAATTCTGTGCTTTACTATGAAGTCTCAGTACTTTGAGATAAGGAATTCCAGGAAGTTGGAACACAACAGCAAGGAAGTCTTAATCTGGATTTATTATTACAGGTAAACATTAGGGCCTGATAACCACTTTGGAAAATTATATTAGCTGAATTTATTGTTACATGCAGCACCAAAGCAGTTTAAATTTTGAGGATTCCCAGGACTATGGTGGACAGAGGTAGGCATAGTAAGGTACATCTGACCCAGAAAATTCTCAGAATGCAAGACAGCTGAATAGACTCACTGGCTGGAGGGTAGCAGAGAGAGTGCCAGAATGGAGTCTCAGTGCAAAATGGATTATCACCAAAGCAAGGATGTGTAAGTGGTCTGGAAAAGCTGTTGTACAAAGGAATGGAAGGATCAGATTGAAGGACAGGAGAGTGTGTAAGTTGCGTGAGGAGTTTGGAAGTTGGGAAATGGGGAGGAAGAGAGATCCTCAAAAAGTATGGTTTTAAGCTTGATCTTTTGAGACGTTATTTGAACCAAACACCATCTTTTGAGATTCATCCCACCTTTATCCCCAAATCTTCATCCACTGGACACTCTTGTTGCTGCTACAGATGGTCACAGCTTTTGAAAGTAACAGTATTTCTTTTCCATTTAGATCGGAGGCAGCATCAGAGTGTAAAGGAACCCTCTGTCGAGGAATTGAATGAGAGTACCATTACGCCTGCCCAGACTCAATTCAAGACTGAATAGAATAGAATATCAAGCTGTTTCCAAATCTGAGTTGACTGTGTGTTTGTCTTTTTGTCACATCAGCTACATTTCATTGAACTTGGAGACCAAGAGCCAGCAGCTCCAGTCCAATGTGTGTTGTGCTGCCAATATAATCTGTCTATGAATGTGTGTTACCAGCCAGGGACGATCACCCAGCAGAAGAGTAATCTTAGAGTAAGGAAGAGCCACCTTTATGCCATATAGTCTCCCAGCTGCCAGCATAGAAGAGAGAAAAATGGGTCTGTCTACAGAAAAGGAGACATGACTGCTCCTATGCCAATCTGATCCTCTGCTTTGTTTTTGGATCTTGTGGTCATTTCAGCCCAGTGTAAATTACAGTAGCCCTTAGTCTATTCTAACCCAGCACATGAGGAACTGCCTGTATAGAGCAGCAACATACTTACGGCAATACAAAGTTGATTCACCTTTGATGAGCTCTCCTGATTTGTACTCTGTGCAGTCTGGATGTACCTAAGGCTCTCTGACTCAATGTTTTGTAGTTATCTAAATGTCTGTGGAAATGTTGAAGCAATTTTTCAAAATACATTTCTTGTGCTGTCTTTCAAGCTAGGGTTGGTCACCTGGGGCATGTAGTTGGTCCAGTTCCCTAATTATCTAATCCTAGCTCATGTGTTCAGCAGGAATTAAGTTACAATTTTGGCTCATCATTTACAAAGGAAGAGGCTGTCTGATTCTCTTTGAACTTTTCTTTTTTTAAGAAGTCAAAAAATCCTCAAACTGAACCTCCGTTCCCTAAAAGATCTGTATCTGTCACAAAGGGTATACCCTAATAAATACTAATTTACAATTACTTTGAATCTAGATTGTTGTGCTTTCCAGTCAAGGCTTCCAACGTGCTTTACATATATTATTGGATTTAAACTCACAATACCCCTATATTATTCTCAACAGGCTTTGGATCAGGCCTTTACAGACAGATTTCAAAAGTACACATACATTTCATGTGAATTAATTTTCACATTATGCCCCTGCCATCTGGAACTCTGACTATGACCCTGCCATCTGGAATCAAGCTCTCAGGGAAGCTCCATTTCCTGTTATCTTTAAAACAAAAGTGAAAAGCTTTTTTAGGGTTTTTTTTTTTTTTTTGTGGCTATTGGCTATTTCCTTTTTAATAGATGTTTTATTGCATTTTAATCATTAAACGATACTGCTAAGAACTCCATCATATAAAGAAGTAAATAAATTCGTTTCCGTGCATTTGTATTTATGTCAACAAAAATGGTAATCCTGTCGGATTAAAAAGTAATATTAAATCCTTGTTTAAAACAAAATCACTCATCTTTTTTTTATTATTATTATTTTGGAAAGGGGATGGTGGGTGTAACATTTTAGAACTGCAGCCACATTTTATCCTCTGAAGAATGCTTTTCAGATTTGGATAATGTGTTGATGATTTATTAACATGATTCGTACCAGCAGAAATGTTGTGCTGATAATGTGTTTAATAACTGTGGCAATAATGATCTGTAAAAACTTATTATATAGTCTTACGCTCACCATGTTTACTCCTAAAAATAAATGTAATTTTTACAAAGAAAATTGCTTTCAAATAGTAAAAGGAACAGGGGAGGAATTTAGCCTAGGATTGTCTGTGTACTCACCAAGGTCCAGAAAATGTAGGAGATTTTTGTCAGATGGATTGATGAGATTTAATTTACTAACACCATGAAAGATATTTTGGGAACTCTGAATGGGTTCAAACTTTTACAAGAGTAATTGGAATTGTAGTAACTTGTAATTAGAACTGGTCAAATGCCGTGAAACATGATTCATTAATGCTTTTGTGAAAAATAATCCGAGAGTTCTGTTCAGTTTATGGGGTCATTTATTTGTTGTCTGCAAACATTGGGACAGCTGCTGGCTATTCATGAACATTTTCATAAATCCTAACTATCTTTTGAATTTTAGCACAAATGATTATTTTGGAGAATACTTATAAATAATTTGTACATTTCCAGCAATTAGGATCATGAAATGTTCAGAAATAGAAAAAAGTGCAATATTTTAAACATATATTGTTTGCAAGAAAACTTGTTTATGAACATAAAAAAGGCTTTTAAGAATCTCATATTTCCAATAGGAAGAAAGGTCTGCAGGAAAAAAATCCAACCTGCCCTTCCCTCCAGAAATACAAACAGGCAAAACCAGAAAACCAAAAAAAACAAAACAAGCCTATAATGCCTTCACTTTAAAAACCATCTCCCATTCAAATTGTGATCATTATGGGCCAAATTCAGAGATGAAGTTTAAGCTAGACTCCTTCATACTAATTTTGACCTTTTAGAGCTATTTATATCCACTTTGCTGACATCTAGGAAAACCCAAATACATGAAATGTGCATCTGTTTAATCAGATCTCTTTTCTGGATGTATGATCTAAGAGGTCTTTATATAAATTCACATTTACAATTTGCTCACTGGGAGAAGCAAGAATTTATACGCAGACTTCAAAGAATAAGTAAAAATGAAGCGGCAGTAAAGTGGTCACCAGAGGTTTAACTGGGGTACCCAGAGCATTAGGGGATGGAGCCATGCTCCACCCGTCCTTATTTCCTGTTTTTAGTGGGAGTTCCTCCACACCCTCAATTTATTGTGATGCAGTGAATAAAGCAGCAAGTTCCCCAGCCTGCAGTCCTGTGAGTGAAGTGATATTTTGTTGCACTGAGTGGTCCTTTTACAGACCTAGTGAAAAGAGAAATATAAGCATGGCAATTTATGGGGAAATGGAAGAGCTCAATGCAGAAAATGAGATTCAGTAGCAATATATGGAAAAATTGGGCCACTATTTTCTTGCAAATGAGATAAAAATCTTCCTCGGTATCTGTGGCAATGAAACCTACGCCATCTTAAGGAGTTTGTTATAACCACAGAAACCAGGAGATAAAGGTTAGAGGACCTGCAAAAGATCTTAATAGAGCACTACACAACAAAACCAAACATTATTGTAGAACTTTTCAAGTTTCATAGTAGGATGAGGAGGAAAAGTGGCACTGTAGCTGTATATGTGGCAAAACTGAAAAGTTTAACTGAATATTGCTCCTTTGGAGATGTCCTAGAGAGTGTGCAATGGGACAGATTTGTTTGGGGGTAATAATGAGAGAATTCAAAGATGATTGCTGGCAGAGAGGAACTTAACCAGGCCCAAAGCAATAGAATAGCAATAGCAATGGAACCAGTATTGAAATACTTAGGTGAACTGCATTTACATGCAGGGACTATCACTCTGAGGGCAGGTCTACACTACTCTTAAGTTGATCTAATTTACATCACTCAGGGGTGTGAAAAAGACATCCTGCTCAGCGACGCAAGTTACAGCAATGTAAGCACTGTCCACACTGGTGCTATGTAGGCAGGAGATGCTCTCCTACCAACATAGCTTCCTCCTCTCATGGAGATGGAGTAATGATGCCAACAAGAGAGGGCTCTCCCATCAACATACAGCGTTTCACCATACATGTGATGTAGCGCTTCTAGAGTGGGCCTGCCCTGATTCAGTAAACAAAATGCAAAGTCAGCTGGAAGGGGCTCAGGGTCCAAAAGAAGGTTTCTGCTGAGGAGAGCTCATTTGGTATCAGTTTGTAAATTTAAAACAGCCCACGGTCATAAATGCATCAAGACTGGACACTTAGCCACCTTTGCATTTTCTGGCTATCAAACACTGGCAACTCAAACCCAGGAGATTAAACCCCATATGAACACAGAAAAGGGAAGAAAGCAGTTTGAACCCATCCAACTTGCACTTACTAACTTCATCCTTCAACATGTAATCCTGAAAGACCTCAAAAGAAAGGTCTGAGCTGCTGACAGTTTTGGGGAGTGCAACCCGAACGCTGATCCATGGTCTCCAACACAGCTACTGAATATGGTTAACAATTTCCTGCACTTCCTTTAATATGCTAAAATAGAAGTTACTTGATTACAGTCACTGAAGCCTCTGTACTGCCACCTTGTCTGGAAATGTTTCTGCTTGTTCTGAGTTGATACAGAAATATCAGCTGCCATTACAGAGATAAGGTTTTTGGCTGAACACCAGAAAATAAAACAATGGGGGGTTACATAGGGTTACCAGACAGCAAGTGTGAAAAACCGGGACAGGAGGTGGGGGGTAATAGGAGCCTATATAAGAAAAAGACCCCAAAATTGGGACTATCCCTATAAAATCAGGACATCTGGTCACCCTAGGGTTACACAAGGAGCCCTTGTGTTCAGCAATGATTGCTTATCTTTCTAAGGGATGGTCTTCACTACCCGCCTGGATCAGCGGGTAGAAATCGATCTCTCGGGAATCGAATTATCGCGTCTTGTCGGGATGTGACAATCGATCCCCGAATCGACGCACATACTCCACCAGCCCCAGGTAGGAGTAAGCGCAGTCGACCGGGGAACCACAGCGGTTGATTTGCTGCCATCCTGACAGCGGGGTAAGTTGGATCGGATACATCGAATTCAGATACCCTATTCATGTAGCTGAATTTGCGTATCTTAAATTGACCCCCCCCCCCAGTGTAGACCTAGCCTAAGATGCATGTATGATACAAAAACTGAAACCAGAGCTGTGTTGAGTTGCAGCAATCTCCAGCTCATTGACTTAGGGCGAGTGTGGTTGTGTCTGCACTCCAAAATGAAGGAAGCTTTTCTAAGCACGCCAGCCACTGCTCACATCACTACTTGTAACTGAAAACTACTTATCACCTCCCATTAACAATGTCTGAGTCATACATTTCCACAAATGAATAACCTTTAACATCCTCTTGCAATAGTGTGGGAAACACTTAAATGAAACATACAATGAGTGATCGTTTCACTCAGTAAATTAATCCAGCCATTAAACAAAATGAAACTGAGCACTGTTCCAGTGCCCCATGGAATAAATAAAAAAAATTCTATTATCATTGCTACATGTATTGACTCTTCTTTTTAATTCTGTATTGTGATCAATACACTTATTTTTTCCTCCCTATTTTCAGTGCCCATGAGATTTTGTTTTGATTAAACAGCCTTGATTTTCTGAGGAAGAGGAATAGTGCTGTTTTCAGTAATCTGTTAATATTTTAACTGAGATCTATTGAGTGTGAAACCATCCATTTAATTTCCAGCATTCCATGCCAACATATTTCTTTTCTTGGGAGAGTGTGACTTGGATGTACTGAAATTACAGCACTCAGCAAGTTTACAATTAATTAAGAAAAAGAACAAACTACTTTTCTTTCCTAACACATTTGACTCGAGTGGAAAGTTAAAGATGTGCATTACTTTTTTTCTCCACACATTTTGTTTTTTACCACCAAAACTAGAATGCAAAACCAAAAAAACCCAAACCCCAGCTAGGTCAGGGACCTAATATACTGCTATGGTAAGAGGTGCTAATGTGATGTGCATTATGAAACACTGATGTATAAGGACTCAGGTTGAAACTCTTACCACATTGAGATGGTTGTTCAGGGCACTGTGAAGGGTAAAATGCCCTTCTCTAAGCACTCAAATCTTGGTGAGACTCAGGCATACCTTTCAGGGTCAAGTCCAAGATGAGTAACTTTGGTATAGGGATTTTCCCAGGTAAAATCCAGGAGCTAGGAATAGTGTGATGTTCAGCAGTGAGGTTCCAGGAGAGTGCAAGAGACAGAGGCATGACGGCTGCTCTTGGAGACATGTAATGGTGTTTTAGCTGAGGTTTCTGCATGAAGCAATTGTTTAGGTGTGATTTGTGACCACTGCTTTTCAAACAAACAGGACCCACATACATAGTTTAAGGAAACAAACTACTCTAAGAAAATAGTTGTCTTAATTGGTTTAGGCTATTGATTATTATGGACACACAATATAATTGCTCTTATACCCTAAACATGGTTGCCTGGAATATAATTTGAATTCCACCTTCCATTTTGATGGCTGCATTCCATTGGTGCCATTCTATCATTACTCTTTATAAATGGGTAAATGATGCTGAAAGAACATTCAGGGAAATCTGCCTTAAAGTGACTATTTTATGACATGTGTGGAATGTTTTTCCTTCCACTTCCAAAAATTGAAACTGCTGCTGGAAACAGTCCTACTCACTTACATTCTGAAGTGGTACATTAAAGAATATACAGTTCACTTTGTGGTTAGACCATTAACCTCCTTGCTCCTTACATATCTTCTGGCTGACTATCTAACATTATTTTGGAGGCCTCCATTCATCACTTTAAAGCTCCCATCCTCTTAGCATCAATACAAGGCTGCTACTTTCTGGGCAAGATGGACAGGACAATTATTTCAGCATCATACCAACCAAAAGGCCACTGATGATCAGCTTTAAGCAGTCCCTCCCTATAGGGGTTGAACCCACTCTTTTCAAATTACTCAAGTGATCTGCTAGTCCACGGGATAGTTTACCATCAGGAATAGTTTACCATTGGGAGATCCTGCAGCTGGATATCTGTAGACAAGCCTCTGAAATCAATGGGATTCCTTGTGGGTGCAAGGATCTGTACACACATCTCACTGCAGGATTGGGGTCTCACTTTGGAAGAGATTAGGAGAAGGAATTACTAGATCTAATTGCCCCAGAACATGGGAGCTGGGTATCCAGTCATGACCCTGAAGAGGAGCATCAACCATGTACCTTAAACCTAACCCTGAATGGGTTAGCAGGCTTTCTAGTTTCCCTACAGACCGGAAAAGAAAGTAGCAGATTACTGTTGATTTTCAGTTCTCCTGAAGACAACAGAGGTAGTGTAATTAGAGGGATTTTGGGTTACAAGCATTGTGTGAGTAGGGAAGATGTCGGGGCTTGGTGCTGAGTTAAGGCAAGCTTAAAATAGGAATAGAAACTGAACCAAATACAATATCCTGTTAAGATTTGTTCATCATTTATGGTAAACCTGTCTCAGACTTGGGGATCAGTGAAGTGTCCCTTTGAAGTCAATGTGAGCTTTTCCATTGACTTCAGCTGAAGTTGAATCAGGCCATTGGCAGTTAATAGGTCTGGTGCAATGCACAATTAATGATACTGCAATATACTGAATTCCTTTTCATGTAAACTAATGATGAGGGGCCGTGAGGAAGGAACTTTTAAGAAACATTTTGGAAACATCAAATACTATTGCATTTAAAAGGATGTTTAATTATCACATATATTGTTACAAAGGTTTGAAATGAAATCTGACATTTTGAAAGAGATCCTTTCATAGTTAACATATGCTGTAGAATGACAAGCCTCAAAGGATGAACAATGGCTGTTTGATCCTAAAAAGCTGGAAAAGGGTTGGCCTCACTTATGTTTGTTCAAACATTAGCAAGTAATTGCAAGTTATCTAAATTACTATGAAAGCTGCAGAAGTAGGAACAAATGACTGGCATTTCAAAGAGCTCATAGAAGTGACTTTAGACCTGACTATGACAATATTAACAAGATACTGGAAACAAAGTGAGCATACTTGTCTGATCTGTATAGTTTCATCATCTTCTTCAAGGGCAACGTTCTCAAATATGCCTTCCCACAAATCTGGCAACTAGGATGAAGGTAAGTAGATGTCTTGAACTCCACCTACCTGTGTCTGTATCTACAGTATAATCAAAAATTATTGACACTCCATTGACCTGCAGGATCCAGGTAGACATGTCCTTGGCCTTTTCCCAGAGCAAGCAATTAAAACTCACTGACAACTAGAGCCAGGAGAGTAATTTACAATGAAAATGGTATCCCATGAATTTCCTCTCTTTTTCTGTGTGCAAATTGTTCACCAACAGGATACTATTTTTTTTAATGTACCTGTAATTCAAAATTATTCACTGAATGATTTCGACAAGTAATTCTTGGTCTCTACCTCACTTGTCAACACTTCATTGTAGTATTAAATATTAAAAAATCTAAACTGATGGAACAAACCAATTAGATTGTATGTTTTTTGTTTCCTGGAGTGGATGAGCACAACACTTAAATTCTGAGCACAGAACCTATCTCACCTGTTACACCTTCTATTTGAGGATCTCAAAGCACTTCAGAGATTTTAATGAATTAAGTCTCTTTTTTTCCCATTTCACACATAGGGAAAACCAAACACAGAGAGGAGATGTGGCTTCCCCAAGGACAGAAAGTAGATGTGTGTATGAGTTAGGAACAGAACCCATATATCTTGACTTCCAAAACCAAAGTTAAAGATCATTCTTCCTCTTGTTTCAAGACCATGTCTTTAACCTTATTAATTTCAGGTTAGTTTCCTTTTTTTCAGCCTTTTGTTGCATTATAAATGTGATATTTCAATTAGTTACTTTATATGCTCTAATAGAGCAGATTATTGTGATGTTTCTGGATTCAACTGTCCAAGATATATAAACAAACCTATTATAATATGAACCATTATCAGAGAAAATCCTTGCAATAAATACTTATTTCGACTGTTGTTTCAATTTTCCAAGGAAAAACAAAGCATAAACAGTTCACAGATCAGGGCAGGAGAGGGACCTGTCCACATGATTCCCACAAACTTTATTTTGAGCCACATACTAAAACCTGCAGCACTATTGTGATAATTTAGGGAGCTGTGGGTCATTTGTGAAACATGAATTAATATGAAATATACAAGAGGCTACACATTTTGCCCTTTCTCCAGATGACTGCTTAATATTTGAAAGCATAATATGCCAGATGATGACAACATTATGAACTCTAATAGCACTGAATGTGGGAGGGGTTTAATTTGGTTTTGTTATATTTCTTTTTTAGTTAATTTTCATGAAAGAAAAATGCATTTCAATAGCACCATGTATCATTGACAAATGTTTCATTGTGCAGCATCTCATTAGTAGAAGGCTATATCATCTATGCATGAATGAGGCATAATCTGTTGAGTGAAATAGATCACAGTGTAAACAAAAGTAAGTGTTGTCAAACGCTGCATTTTAACTGCACTGAAACACATAGTTTATTATGATACACTGATTTGATTTACTAAGTTACAAGTAATATATTACAGTTTATTGCAAAACAAGTGAATTTTTTGTTAAAGTCAAGAAATTTATACACTGATTTCTGACCCCATTTCCAAGCAAAGCATCATGAGGTTATGAGTACTGGGCGAAATATGCATCACAAAAGATGTTTATAAAGGAATGTGGTTATTTTAGAGTTCATGGAACTTGGAGTAATTATGAAAAACTTATTTGGAAAAACTTTGTTAAAAATGCCACACTTACATATTAAAAAAATGTCATATACACCATATTTTGCCATATTTTGTCACAAGCCCTGAGTAAGGGCAGAGCATTGCTGTGCTGTCTCAGGAGGAGACCCAGAAGCAAACCGTAATGTGCACTCCCTGCCTACCTGAGCAGGAGCAGTCCTGTGAAGGCTGCTGCACTGCTACCTCAGATGCAGATAGCTAGCACAGGATAGTAAGACAGTGCCTTTTAACCTCTTACTCCTCTGTGTGCTAAAATTATATGGCCACAGTCTGACCCTAATTTTTTTTAAAGCTGTTCCCTGCCTTGTGCTTTGGGAGAAACCTGCAGAAAGACAAAAGTATTGCCAATGCAAAGAATAACTTCCTCTGTGAAGTGTAGTGCATAAGCTACACTGTGTGGGCTTCTTGAACAGATGGAAGGATGAGGACTACTGCGGACTCTACAGTCACTAGAATTTCCTGGTGGAGGTGGAGCAGAAGCCAGAAACTAAAACTGCAATGTGAACTTGATGAACCGTACAGAGAGGTGAAGTTTACAAAACTTGACCTTTCTTGAGGGTGTTGTTAGAGCCATCCTCTACCAATAATTCCAACTGGGCTGACTGACTACAAAAAAACTGTTAAACAGTATAACTAGTTCCCCTGCCATTTGCTAAAGAGCTATTTGGTTGGCATATGTATAACCAGAATTAATAGGAAGACATTTGAACCTGAAAGAGGTTCTAAAAAGATTGAAAAATGTGTCTAGAACTAATAAAGAAAAGTGTTATCTTCCAGAACCAATGAGCTTGCATAGGACGTGGCATAGAAACAGAAGACATACGTCCTCTATAAAAGAGCCAGGACAATGTATTTTACCAAACAGTGTTGAGATCCTTTTAACTACATTAAACTACTGTGGAAGATTTATTTCAAATTTATCTACTATCATAAGCCTGATGTCTTCATAGTTACAGAAAAATAGAAACTGGGTTTGGACTGAAAAGCAAAATAAGGCCTTTGAAGAAGCTAAAGCAAAAGGAATAGCTTGTGTAAATTGATATAGCTCCCCTGGCTTCAAACCTAGGTTGAAAAATGTCAGTTTCAAATTAAAGCGGCGGGAGGAAGCAGGGCAAAGTTGTTGTAAGGAAGATACCATTAGCATATCTTGTTGAAGTAAACAGAGAAATAATGATAGATACCGACTAGGAAGGAATTGATACTGTTGGTGATCATTGCAAAGAAAGAATGCTTCTATGCCTGCTGCCATCACGGTGATGAAACCAGTGATCACAAAGACAATATTAATGTAGAAACTATTTTCGAAAGTTTCCTGACAAGCACTCTCAGCCATAATGTGGACCTACCAAAATAACAAAAGGTACATTCATCACCCCATGTGAATTCTGCTCAGGTGCAGTAAAGAGAAGTTGTGTAAGGAGACAGTTTGTGGCTCCCTAATCCTCAGTCACTCAGCTCTGGCACCAAAGGAAGATCAGGGCTCCTCCCTTCCTCATCCCCATCCTCAGCCCTGACATGGTGGGGATGGGGTGATATATAGTGTGGGAAGTAGCAGAGGAACCTCCATCAGCCATCTGCCAGCAAGAACACCTCAACCAGTGGAAAATTCCCCCTGTGCAGTCTCCAGTCACTCTGCACCAATTAAAGGGGATTTAGTGGACTGGAGAACACAGTCCTAAATTTGGACATTTAAAACCATAGGTGTAGTTTATGGAGCTTTGTGGATTGTGGTAACAGTGTGTGGTTAATGTGCATCAAGAGCTAGAATATTCTAGATCCAGAGTTCAAAAGGATACTTGTCAGCTGAAGGAAATTGCATCTTGAGTCAGTTAGATACTATAATTTACAATGAAGTGGGGGATAGCAAATTTATAATCTAGGACCCCACTGACTGTGTTTACTTTTATTTTGCTGTTACTTAATTTTCTTCTTGTTATTCAGAGCCAAATAAAATCACTACAATTGAATTAGGAGGCATGACGTATTGATTGGATTTGGGAGATATAACACATGCACTTTTTTTAAAAATCTTCTTTTCCCTTTGCATTTAGACATTTTCAAAACAGAAATCAGTGTAACATAATGCAATTTAAAATAATCCACTGCATGAAGTACATCTTTAACAGCTGCATCATGTATTCCTAGAATCCATCTTATTTCTTTTTTTGAAGAAGATGAAAATTGATGCAAATGTATACATGTTTTATCTATACCCAAATTCCACTTAGCAGTAAAGTACCATTGCAGAATTTCATTACTGCCAACAAATCTTGCAGTTTTTTTCCCCTTTAAATGCTTTTCAGAATCAAAGGTAACTGATGTTGCAGCATAACATCACTGAAGAAGGGAGTTTGGCTGCTTTTTTTGATGGGGAAAATGTCAACGAAAGATACACATAGTATACATGCATAGTATGTCAAAGAGAGTCAATATCTTCTTATTTTCAGATGGTACAATCATAACTTGTTGGCACTAAAGTTTTATTTGTAACTAACTAACTTGATTGAAGAGTGTGATTTACATAGTAAAATTCTGGTTAGGTATATTTCTTGCTTCTGGCTTAGATTTATTAGGAACTTAGCCATCAAATGACTTGACAGAGAGCCAAGAACTTGCAGAGCTGCTATTACTGGAGATCACATTTGAAAGGGAAAAAGTGCTGTAATTAGAGCATAGCTTCGAATAAGAACAGTGCATGAAACAAAAGGTCAAAACCAAGGTGTTCCCTTACTGAAGAAACCCTTGGGAATACAATAATGAGAATCACCGCCAATGTGTATACTTGACATATCAGCGTTACTCCAAGACCAATTGGTCCACTTCAAAGAAATGTACACTAAGAATTCCCTTTATAAACAACTTCTCCCCATTTCCTCCACAGCACAGAACAAATACTAGCATAAGGAAAGGAAGGGACAGAGATACTATTAATGGGCCAGACTGTGCAGAAGGGAAGGGTACAAGGACCCTTTTCTCCCAGTGCCAAGTGTAAAGGAATTCACCCAAAACTGCAGTCCTTGTGCTCACTTGAGTACATGATTTGCTCCCCACTTGCATCACCATATTCTCAAGCCATTTCAATGGGGTGAGGAGGAGGCAGGGCCATGACACATTTACTACTTTGCACTGACCATGTGCTTAATGGTTGCAGTAATGGATGTATTCTGCCTGAGTTGTGGAAGCCATTGTGCCCCTGGAGAGAGCGAGAGCAGCTGCCCATCACCTCCAAAGCAGACTAATCCCTAGTAAGCACAAGTACCTGAAGTATTTACTGCAGTTTCTGTTTCTCATTGTTTTTTGTTTTGATTGACAAATATGTCATTATATTCCAAAAAGCTTCTATATTAAGAGACTCTGGCTGATGGAACAATTATTATATCCCTGAGTTACATATTAAAAAGAAGTAAAGCATGCCTTCCTTCAATCAAAACATGGAACCGGCAAGGATACACGAGAGACACCTGTCTTGATAGTGTTGAGGCTAATAAAAGTTTTAATTATAATTTTGCAAAGCTTGTACATGCATGTCTTAATATCCTAGCAACCTGCTATTCCAGAATGAGATATGCTGTAGGTATTTCAATATTTAAAAGTCAAGTTTTAATCAGCCTCCATGGATAGAATCTCCATGAAAACTGAAATATACCAATGTAAAAAAGCTATAAACTGCTTAAGAAAAATTGGGCAATAAGGCCTTGATCCTTTATACGTGTACACATGTGAATAATTTTACACACACGAGTAATCACATTGAGTTCAGACTGCTTACACATGTAAAATACTGGTGCGTATAAGTATTTTCAGAATCTGAGCTCAAGACTGACAATAGATGATAATTTCTTTAAATAAGCTATTATTGCACTGCAAAAGGTTGTACCAGAAATCTTATTTTTTATGGTTAATTCAAGGTTCAGGTGTGGATATTACAGAGCGGTGTCAGATATTTCCTTTGGGACACTAACTTTATGACCAGCTTATGGGTCATAAAGTTCAATGAAGACCTCTACTCAGTTTGCAGCAGTAGTCAAAAAAGGGAACAAGATGTTAGAATTCATAAGGAATGGGATGGTGAATGATAGAGAGAATATTATAATGGTTTTATATAAGTCACTCATGCAGCCTCTTCTGGAATACAGTGTACAGTACTGGTCATCCTATCTCAAATAGGATATTGCAGAACTGAAGGGGAATCAGAGAACAGCAACAGAAATGATCAAGGATAGGGAAAAGCTCTCATGAAGAGATATTGAAAGGACTTGAATTGTTATTTTAGAAAAGAAATGAATAAGAAGGGATATGCTAAAAGTATATAATAAGAAATGGTATGCTATAAGCCTACCTGGCTTATAGCACAAGAAATTAAAAAGTAGGAAATTAAAAACTGATAAAAGATAATACTTTATCACACTATATGTATTAAGACTGTGAAACTGGCTGACACAGGAAACAATTGAGGCAAAGAACTTAGCAAGGACTGGACATTTATATGGATAACAAGCACATCCAGAGTTGTTATAGTTCTAACAACATTTCTGGAAGAGATATTAAAACTCATACTTAAGATCTAAAGGCAACCTCAAATTAGTAGAGATCAGGATGAGACCTAATGTGTGGTTGGGAGGGGCATATTGTCCCACATTTGCCTACTGTAGCATTCTTACACCTTCCTCCAAAGCTTGTGGTGCTGGCCACTGTCAAAGACAGGATTCTGGACTAGATGGACCTCATGTCTGATCCAGCATGGCTATTCCTATGTTCCTGTCTTTCTCAAACCTTTCACAAACACTAAATGAGACCTAAAGTTAGGCAAGTGATTCAGTACCTTGGCTTGACCTATGGAACCAAATCCAAAGTTATTTAGCTTAGTTTCCATGAGTGGTCATATAATGTATTTGTTAGTTTCAAAGTTAGTTCATATCTGAGCTGGAACAAATATTGCATAAGTTGCAAACCAAAGATAAATGAATTCAGGTGAGGCACAATTGTTTAGGAAATCATGGTTAGAAACATGGTACTCAACAAAGCTCATTGAATACTTTTGTGGTAAATGGTGTCTTGATAGCCTGAACACTAAGTAATTTTTTTTCATCTATTATTTTTGAAGAATAGAAATTACTCCAGTGATATTTAATTCATGAACTTTTTGAAAATGATTAAAACTGGTAGCTACTATATATAAATAATGTCTTATTTTAAACTGCAGGATCAAATTGATAGCTGGTAAAAATGTGGTTCAACTTTATAACAAATTGCGAGTCAACGTTAATACCAAACTACTTAGATATCATTTTCAATAATGCTGATCTCTGTTTGCATGAATGTCATTCCCTGTATGGGAAGGTTTTTGAAATTGAGTCAATTTCCTTCTCCCATTGAAAGCCTAGGAACCCAGTGATATTTCTGGCATTAAAAAAATTGTTCCGCAGTTTGTCTGAACCAGACTGCAGCAGTTTGGATGACCTGTGTTCCCAAGATGCTGAGTGGAAAAAATAAAAGAGGGCTGTTTGTAAGGGAAGGTTTTATATGATAATGTGATTGGCATAAGTTCTTCCCATCCTTCCAGTTTGATAATTCTCATGACAGGAATGTTGGAAGTAGAGACAATATTGTAGGCCTGGCTTGACATGAGTAATTGAACATGTGGAGAGGCTTCCTTTCATGGAAGACAGGATTAAGGAGGTACATAGATCACCAGGCAGACAACATAATGTTTGTGCTAACTACGATAAGTGTATAGATCAGTAAGCTAAGCGTCAGAGTGTCTGAGCTAGCTAAGGTGAGGGGGAACACCAAAGGAACCATCTATTAAGTACCAAATAACAATGGACAAGATAAGTCAATAATGTAAAAATAAGGTAAAGAGTAGGTCGAGCACAGACAGTTCATGAACAAGTATGCTGTACAGGGAAGGGTTCCCACAAAGTAACTAAGCCAATCCAAAAATGTGTAACACAGTGTATAATAAATGTAATCAAATGTGTAAATGTATATACAGGAAGAGGGTTTCTGTGTAACTTTGGATCTGTGACATACCGTGCACCCACCCCCTGCGTTTGAGTCTGACCCACTCGGCATAGCATTGCTGTATGCCAAATGAAAACACATGAGTGACAAAGTCTGGAGTTGAACTAAGTTCTTGAGAAGCCCAGTGAAGAGAGGCCTTGAAGGGAATCCTAACAAATATTTCTTCCTCCATCTCTTGCCTTTCCCTTCCCAACCATTTCTGACTACACAGATTTCAGTGCTGTTCCCTTTAAGCATTAAGCCCGGATGAAGAAGGAGATGTTCCGAGACAGCAATTTCATTACATACAAAAGAATAATGCTGCCAAAACTGTAATATCATCTCCAGCATGAAAAGTATAATCTAAAAGAAATAAAGTATCTCTGTCAAAGATGGCAAGAGGGCTCTTGAAATCCAAAAAAGAGGATACAATATAGGGAAGCTCTATTCTTGTGTTATGTGAACTGATCTTATCTTACAAATGAAACAATTCCACAATGCAAAGAACAGACACATGGCATTTGGTTATGCTCTGTATGCACTCAGTATTAAATGCAATTTATTAAAGATCAATAACCAATCTGGAATGCAATTGTCTTGGATATGGATTTGGGAAGGCAAATAAACATGAATATTACATTTTGCATAGTAACAACTAATCAGGGGCTACAAATGACAGTAATATTCACCTGAAAGCACGCTAACTGAAGAAATATTAATGAAGCAATTAGCAATGAAGAATATGCTTTGTACTGGACCTTTAGATATTTCATTTAAAGTGGCTTTGAACCTATGCCACGTGACTGTAAAAGTGGCAAACAGTTAGTACCTGAATATATGCTGTAGCACACTGCTGTACGGGCTAGTGGCCTGGGCTTTGTAATGTAACTTGTCTTGGTATGGACTGATGTTCCTAGCAATTTGGCACTGGTATAATACAATTTCAAACAGAATGTTCACTGTGGTTGATAAACAAGTAGACCCAACATCTGGAGGAGGGTTTGAGGGGTGACAGTTGATGCTGTTAAAAACTTATTATTTAACAACATTCCCATGATTTATGGTATCTATAATATCTGAGATGGGTAATTGTCATCATTTTCACAATGACCAAAATAACTATGTAAGCATTATTTAAGACCAGCTATAGGATACATCTGGGAAAACACCTGGCATTACCAGTTCATCTAAACCCAAAATATCTATTGCTATCAGGCCAAAAGAACTGTCTGTGTCCATGACACAGAAGAGTCTGAAAACAGAAAGGACCCAATTGTAAATGCAGAAGCAACTATAGCTGTAATTAGTGTTTAAGTTCTCAAAACCAGCCAATTTAGATGATCATTAAACCTGGTTTAATTCTTCCTGGCAAACAAATTATCAGTCAAATGCAGCCCTTATTTATTTATTTATTTATTTGCAAACTGCTAGCCAAAATCATGATTTTTTACTGTATCTATTAATAGAAATTGTTCATTGGATACCTCAGAACTCCTCTGAGTTACAAGCACCTGCAACTAGGGCTCGCCAGAGCAGAGTATGCTTTTCACGGCAATTCTCTTACATAAAAGGCTCCATCTACACCAGGAAATGAACCCATTGCTGACAATGGTTGACAGCACTAGTCCCCTTGAACTGGCTTTGAAAATGGTTTAATTAGTATAAAGAGTGTGAAATCATTTTCAGCACAAGCCTCGGTCTCATTTCCATTCCTGAAACAGAGTTAAAAATAGTTTGTCAACTCTGCACCAGCAGTTCAGCCATTTTCCTTTCCACACCAGTTCAGGAGGACTCTGAACTGGTTTCCACACTCCACAGTGTCAAAAGCAGGGAGAAATATGCTGAAAAGTTTCAGCTTTGAAGGCCATCTATGGTTATGGGCACATTTCTGTTCCATTTTATAACTCTTCATATTGGGTAGTAGAAGGCCAATGCAGTCGATGTTATTTATTATTTGACAGAAAAAAATATTTTTAACAAAGAACTAATAGCTGTTATATTTCAGAGCAAGTATCATGAAAGATAACATTCTTGGGTATTCAGTCCATGTGTTCAACTACATAGCTTTAATTTTAAGCAGTCCCCCGATGCATCAAGATGGTTTTATTTCTTAAGATAACTTAAGGTGGGGAAAGAGAAATCATACATCAAGCCCTGATCCTACAAGCGGTTCCATGCAGGCTACTCCCTACACTCAGACAGAGTTCCACTAAAATTAATGATCATCTATCTGGGCACAAGGGTACAGCCACACAGAACAGCTTATAGGAGCAGAGTCTTAGCCTTTAGCTGTAGCAAAAGTTTAGCCATTTCATGTGACATTTCATGGGAATTATTATTTTGCATACATTTTTCCAATTCCTTAAATATAACTAAAATTTGAGACCCTGATAATAAATGCTGGTAGCATTTCTTTGTTGTTGTTTGTTTGTTGTTTTTAAAACGGCAAACCACAACAACATTCAAGCAGAAGTTGACTTCTTGTTAATGGAAAGTTTACCAAATCTTCTTTTAAGTAACATCTTTTGATCTTAATAATCATGAAGATCTAAGAGAATGAACAAACATTAGCGAGTGGGCTGAAGTTTCTGAAATAAACATGAAAGCAACATACAGTGGATCATATGTACTTTAGTTGGTACAAAAATAATGGCACCCAATATACATCCCTTTTATTGCATGAGAAAAGACAATCTGCTGGCTAATGTGTCCCTATAAAAGGAATGCTGAGATGGTAAACAAACTGTTCCTGATAAATCCTCATAATTCTGGTCTCAGTTGAGAAAATCACGTAATTGTGAGTTTAATTTTGAGAATCTGACTCGCTCTGCTGAAGCCAATGGGATTACTCACGCGTTTAAAGTTAAGCATATGCATAAATGCTTTGTGGAATTATAATCTCTAAGATTATAATAGCTCTCTTGTATAATAATCATTAACAGGAATTCTTTTGTTAAAAATATATACGTTTTCTGAAGTGGAATCGAGAGACAGACCTTCTATGATATCATGCTCTACCATGCATGAGTTAAATTCAGCTACACTGTTGCAGTGAGGTACAAATAAGGATAGCTGTGCTCAGGGAAGTATTCACCCCAGGAGAATGCAGGCCACAAGTGCACTGCTGTCTACCCTCATGGATTTCTCTTAGGAGAAGACAGCTATAGGAGTCCTACTAGCGGAGACTGCAGCAGTGATACACACTGACCACGTTCCTGCCCCAGTGGAGTGCTAGCCAGTTTCAAGTCCAGTAGTATAGGTGAAATCGTGAACATTTTCAAGTGCTGCAACCATCTCTCCAGGTGCATCCTCAGTGAATCCATCCCATTTTTTCTAACACATTCCTCAATATGCAGAGTAAATGAAATTTGAGGATCTAACCACATACTCAATTTTTGCAGCTCATCAGCATCATGAATAAATGCAGTATCATCAGTCACTGACATTTTCAAGTGTTCATAACTCACTGTTGATGTTAAATTGATGTTTTCTGCTTCTAGGTATTTTTATGTCAGACGAATTCTGAAAGTTGAGAAAATTTGATTGTGATTTGTTGTTTGTCAGAATACAAAAGAATATCACTTTAAAAGTTAACACACTATCTCTCATTACCAAGCTTCAGAATCATAGATACTGGAGAGACAAAAGACCTGTTCAGCCATCTTGTTCATCCCCTATCAGTGCAGGACTGTTCCCTATAATAAATGTTTAGTGCTTTATCTACTGCTCTTTTAAGAAGCCTGTTAGTACCTGTTAGTAAATATTAACCCTTTCAGTTCTTTTTGTATATTTTATTCATTTTATATATTAACTATTCTTTAGAATCTATGAATTCTAAGGCCCAGAACACTGGTTCTTAACCTGCAAGTAACCCTATTCAGGAATTTTGTACATTAGGCTGTATTTAATAATCCTTGGCACTGCCATGTCTATAAAACTACAGATATTATTGGAATATATGTATCAGGGATCGTCAACCTTTGGCACGCAGCTCACCAGGGTAAGCACCTTGGCGGGCTGGGCCAGTTTGTTTACCTGCCGTGTCCACAGGTTCGGCCGCTCGTGGCTCCCACTGGCCACGGTTTGCCGCTCCAGGCCAACGGGCACAGTGGGAAGCGGCGGCCAGCACATCCCTCGGCGCGCGCCGCTTCCCGCCGCCCCCATTGGCCTGGAGCAGCGAACCGCAGCCAGTTAGAGCCGTGATCAGCCAAACCTGCTTAACCTGGCGAGCTGTGCGCTGAAGGTTGACGATCCCTGATATATATATATCCCTTACATAAGCTTATATAAATCTGGGAGATTGATGAGGGATGATTGTTACAGAAGATGTTTTCTATTGGGGAATCAATAGGGAAGAATGACTATGGGGGAAGAAGGACCCACTGAGAGATATTATCTTGAAGAATGTTGGTCCTCTCAGGTGTAAATAATTGTGCCATCACACATCCATCAGATAAATTGAGAATGTATGTATATCAAAAGACATGACATAAGAACATATGGTGCTGGAGAGTATTCTTGGCAAACAGGGGACTCTGTCTACAAAACTGATATAATGACAGAATTTTTGGAACTTAGCTGGGGAATGAAACTGTGCAACCCACCAGTTACAGTGAAGAAGAGACACAGACCCAGCTCATTATCTTACATCTAGGGTGGTAATGTATTTATTCTTTCTGTATAGTGCTATACTAATCTCTGATTGATAATCTTTGATTACATAATTCCAATTGATCCTGTTATTCGACAATCTCGAATAATCATTAACTTCAAACATGCAACAAGCCCCAAGCAATTTAGCTTCCCTTCGGAGACTATTCAATGATTTCAGAGATCTTGCTGTCCAGATGCTTATTAGGCTGATATTCAGCCTACATTTTCCTTACGTTAGTTTAATGTCATTACTCCTAGTTACAACGCATCATATCATCTATAATGAGCTGTAATATAAACAGATCCTTGAAGATTACATAAGCTTCTCACCAGTTGTATTGGCTTGGCACAGGAAGTCATATTTTTAGCTTCCATGCTTGTGTTGCTGCCTACAGACTATGAAGGTCTTGCTTCGGGTTTCAGATCAAGCACTAATTGTAAGACTGCTGACAACTGGCTGTACACTTTTGTAGCTGGCTACCGGCTGGCAGTTACCACAAGAGGCTCTTTGTTTTAGGAGTACCCCTGTAATGAGACTGGTTATCCCCCTAGCTACCTATGTTTATAATCTTTCTTATTTTAACTCAGTTTTTGCTAGAAAACATAAAATCCTGGCTCCCAATAACAGATGCACAGAGAGAATTACCCCTAGGATATTTTAATAAACTCAAACCATACAACAAGAACAAAAGAAATCACTGGGAAAAAATGACAGTATGTTTCTTTAGCTAAGAGAACAGCAGGATCTTGTTATGATTACTTTTTTGTTGTTTTTTTTTCCCCCACAAGCTCTTAATGCTAAAAAGCCAAATTTTATGCTTGCAGGTTTTCTACAACTAGCATATAAAAGAATTTCCAGTTCTTTGTGATATGATCTCAGATAATAGTGCTTCTTTTATGCAAATTTACAATATTTACCATGTTTCATATTTGCTAGGAATCATCCCTTATGGTTTGGAGTAATGCACCGAGAGTGAAGTGCTTCGTGATTCATGTCCGAAACAAGAGAGGGAGAGATGAACTGAACTTCCATAAACTGTCATCATAGTGAATGCCAAGCCAGCACTATTCCAACTCTGATGGTGAACAAAATGTGTTGGATATGATTTAACGCCTTCCTAAATAGAAAAATCACAGCATGTACTACTGAGTGAGCTGTCTTCTTTAACTTACTTGAAGAAATTAGTTGGAAAAAATATTCCTTCTGCACAGGAAAGACTTAATAAAAGAAGAAATGGTAGGAATTATATGATTAATAGCTGCATTTGCCAGATTTTGTATGCCTAAACATCTTAACTGGGAGGGAGAAATACAAAGCTAGATTCCAGCTATCTTCATACTAGTGCCCATTTCTGGGACTATTGGGCATTGTCCAGTCCCAAGACACAAGTTAAAGCAGCTTTGGGACTGCTCTAAACTGGGCCAGCTTCCCAGAGCTCCAAGGCTTCTGTCTTGCTCCCTTTTCCCCAGCCACATCAGGGTGGGGCAGAAGGATGGGACAGCGGTAACGGAGGGGAAACCTCTCCAGCCCAGCAGCACCCAGTGTTTCTGCCATGCCAGGGGAATTCTCAATGGCTACTTTATGGCTACTTTGCACTGGTGGAACAACTCAACACAGCCAAAGTGGAGGTCAGGGTCTGATCCTTAGAATTTAGGGAATGTACTACTGTGTATGTATAAACATTAATTTTCACTCACATATGAATAATTATTTTCATAGATTCATAGACTCTAAGGCCGGAAGGAATCACCATGATCATTTAGTCTAATATCCTGCATACATACACAGACCGAAGAATTTTTCCCAGAAGATGGATTAAAGCATGGGTCTTTTAGAAAGATATATAATATCATTTTAAAGACTTCAAGCACTGGTGAATTTACCACTTCCTATAGTTAAACTGCTCCAATGTTTAATCACTCTCATTGCTAGGAAATTGCATCTTATTTCAAGGTTGAATTTATCTAATTTCCAGCCTTTGGATCTTGTTATGCCTTTGTCAGCAAGACTGCAAAATCCCCTTCTCTCAGATCTCTTTTCTATGTGTGTGTTCCTATCCACTGTGATCAAGTCACCCCTCAACCTGCTCTTCGATCAGTTGAATATATTGAGTTCTTAAAACTCACATTGTAAGGCTTATTTTCCAACCCCTGAATCATTTTTGTGGTCTCCTTTGAGCTCTCTGCAGGATTTCTCATCCTTCTTGATGTGCAGACAACAGACCTGGACAAGATCATTTCCCTAGTTTACTTGATATTTTCCTTTTTATACATCTGAGGATCACATTAGACCTTTTAGCCACATTATTGCACTGAGAGCTCATGATGAGTCAGTTGTCTGCAATTACCCCTAAATCCTTTGCTGAGTCACTGCTTTCCAAAACAGTCTCCCATCCTGTACATATAACCTGCACTCTTTGTTCCCAGATGAATTACTTTGCGTTTGCCGGTATTAAAACACATTGTGTTTGATTGTGACCATTTAACTTGGTGATTCAGATCATTCTGAAATAGTAACCAGACCTTCTCATCATTTACTAGCTGCTAATCTAGCAAAGGATTTTATATTGTCATCTAGATCATTGGTAAAAATATTGAATAGCTAAGAATCTCCCGCTCATTGATGTCTCCTCATTCACAACTACATTTTGAGAGCTGTCACTGAGCCAATTTTTAATCCATCTAATGTGTGCCCTGTTAATTCCATATAATGCAATTTTTTCAAAAATATTTTAATCAAGAAGCCATGTGCTTCTTAATCAAATCCCTTAGATACATCCAAATCTATTACATTAACATAGGCCCCTCATCAACTAGACCTGTAATCTTGTGGAAAAAACAGCTTTGTTTGACAGGACCTACTTTCCATGAAGACTTGCTGACTGGCATTAATTATTTGTAGCCTCTAATTCTTTGTTGATAGAGTTCCAGATTAACCATTACATTATTTTGCTGGTCTATAGTTCCCTGGATCATTCCTTTTACCCTTTTAAAATACTGGAATTATGTTGGTAGTACTTCAACCTTTTGGAATTGCCCCAGTTTTCCAAGATTTGTTATCGGTGGTTCAGAGAGCTCCTCAGCTAGTATTTTTACCACCTTGTTTGTAGCGATACTCCTCAGTAAGGACTGTTTACATGCCATGTTACAAGCTTCAAAGTTCAGCCACTTTTGAGATATATGGATGAAAAAAAAGTATGGCAGAAATTATTTAAACTGGAAGAAATGTATTTTTCCTCACACTCTGAAAACGCTGAATTTACTAAAGGGATTTGACATACACTTCCAAAAAGATATCATAGCCAGGGACAAAAATGGGGAAAAAATATTTTGCAAGCTTAACTATCATTTGCTACTAAGTGACTGCTATAATAAAGATTGATTTGCTGGAAGATAACACAAAACTTTTCAATAACCTCTCTGTCCCCAGTATTTGGACACTGGCAGTAAAGCTAATATAATTAAGGTGGGAGGGTCATCATTTTATTGCTTCCCCCTTTAAAACCCAATTTATTCAATAGATTTTAAAACCAGTTGTTTGAGGCTAAAATCTTTTTAACTCACAGAGTGAACAGATGGCACAGCAATATTAACAATGACACTGTATATATATCAAATGAATCTGTGCACTGCTCCAGTTAAGTGGCTGTTAGCATCTCTATTACAAACCCCAGTTTTCAAGGGTTTGCAATTTAGCTGTTTGAAGTAACATCTGGCAAAACTTGGTATACAAATTGTCAGCTTAGGTATAACTTTTTAAACAAAAACCCATGTGAATTATTGAAACCATTTTACAGTCAGTCGGATTCTATCACCTCTACACACATTGAGAAACTCAACTGGGTCTGATCCAAAGCACTCTGAAGTCATTGGGGATCTTTCACTTGTCTTCAGTGATGTTTGAGTCAGGCACCCAGTCAGCTATTGGTCACAATGATTTCAAGGCCACTACAGCTGGAGTGAAGTACTACTCCATCCAAGTAAAGGAAGCACAGTCTGGCTTACCTCACTTCGAAAATGAGGTAAGATGCATTGGTGCATCTCAGTTTTTACACTAGGGAAGCCCATATACAGTAAAGGTTTGCAACAGTGCAGCTTTAATGGAGTAGTTGCAGCAGTGCATCATACCCCAGTGAGGAGAAGGTCTCAGTCCTTTTGAGTTTGAACAGGCAAGTGGAGTTTTGCCTGCATAAAGAGTAAGTGAAAGCTCAGTAAAGACTCCAGGATCTGGCTCATCAACTGTCCAATTTTAAATTATGTGCTACTAGGCACTGGAATGCTTCTGGGATTAGTAACAGGATACTCTGCCTGTTACCTGTAGGTCTCTGGCATGAACTGGCACCAGAATCATTGTGATCATTAACAATCTCGAAGTGAAGGTAAAGAGAATTTTAGTCCATACTTCATACACTGCATTACATTTTCAAAGCACTGAACAAGCAGCACAATGGCATTAATCAAATAAACGGAAGCTAATAAATCAGGAAGTATTGTGAATGCCAGATTGAGCAAAGAAAAAAGCAAAAGGTTAGAGATATGGGTAGGAAACAATACAATGATATCAACCCAGAAAAATGCATGCCTATGCATGTCTGTGTGTGCGCGCATGCATGCTTATAGTGCATTTGGAAAAGAAAAAAGAAAGAAAGAAAAAAATCAGAACAATCTTTCCAGTGCAGTTTGGAGCTGTACACAAAGGCATCCTTATCACATATTGTCATAGTCTTATCACAGATAGATTCTTTCTATGGGATTTTGAAAACACTCCTAGGCTGAGATTTTCACAGGAGCCTAGGGGATTTAGGCACCCAACTCCCATTGAAATTCCTTCGGAACTGGGCACCATGGGAGTTCCCTTAGGCTCCTGTGAGAAATTCCAGCTTAAAGTCACTTGTATACTTCTCAACTTCACAGTGCCAGCATGTTGTCAACAAATTGTAGGGAACACAAAGAAGATAACAAAAATGCTTGAGGGAATGATATGACATCCAAATGTGTCTCAATGACATCATTGACACCTATAAAAGGACAGGATTACTATCCACAACTGTTGTAATGGTAGAAAACCACTGAAGGAAAATAATTGCTTACAGATTCAAGGACATAGGATCAATTTCTGACTGTTTATACCAAGGATACAATGTTCTTTACCAGTCACAGAAATACTTCCATAAATTAATGCCTTCCATGCATGTCAGGTTGTCCTTCTGTGAAACTGTCTCCTGCATTTCGTTGCTTTTATTTTGGTTGTCATTGTGTGTAGACAGTGGCTTCATTTTGGTGTTTTCAGTTCAGCTGCTTCTTCTGTTAATACATTTACCTTGTGCTGGTGGTTTTATTTTAGATCATCTTCCTTTTTAAATATCAACTTCATGTGTTAGTGTTTTAATTTTCACTTAACTGGGTAAAGTGTAATTTCTGCAAAATTCCAAAATCCACACATGAAAGAGCGTGGAACCATGTGTAGCAGCTTGAATGTAGTAGCTTACATGGTCTTGTGAAACATATCCAACAGCAGTTTTTTAAAAATCCAGTTTTTGAACTTAGCTTTTCTTTCATGGTGGGCGGAAGAGGGGACTGTACAAGAGAAAAAGTCCTATCTGCATGATAATTGTAACACCACCTTATTTCTGGATTTGTTAGGCTTCATAATATAGTACATTAATAGTATATGTATATATTCTGTTTGTTTCTAACTTTGCTCTCTATTTTTAACAAAACAAGTAGCTCTACACATTATCGCTATAAATATCTTTACACACTTACAGGCAAGTGTACACACTTACAATTTGTCTATCCTGTGAGCCAGCCCGTTAACCAGCCAGTTATCTTAGTGATCTGTTAGTTCCTTCTGTGTCTAAATGATTCTTAAGTTCTGGATCATTTGGACTTTTAAGAACACCGTATGTTGGAAGTCCTTCATATGGTGCTCTTTCTCTTAGTGTGTTTCTTCTCTGTGTATTCCATTACAGCTGAGAATAGGCATGCAGAATCCTTGGTTAGCTTTAAATTCAAGCAAAAGCCCTGTTTATCTATATGTATTTTAACATAGCTGCTTTCTTTATTGTGCTTGTTGCATATTTGTTCTTCTAAAGCACCCACAGGCAGAGGTGCTATACAAAATAAAGTGGCTGATTTTTATTGCCAGCTCCTGCATCTTCTTATCCCTGCATTCCAACCATCACTAAAAGTCCCAGTTGACTTGACCTAGCCTCAGTAGGTTTTTAGTGCTCACTAGAATAGCAGGTGAGATTAGCTGTGGCCAGCTAATGTAACATCAAGAAAGACAGTGGGATAATTGGGTCATCAGAAATGGACAGCATAGGACCTCTGAATTGGTAAAAATTGGTATTTGTAATTCATAAATAAACTTCAGATTTAAAACAAAAACAAAAAACTATTGGTATATGATCAAGTACCACAGAAGAGTATATAGACTGTCTACTTCTTGATTTTCTTCAGTGGTTATAGTCACTTCAACTGTTTTGTCCTCGGTCTTAAGCTTTTTTGTTTTCTTTTTTAAATTTAAAATGTTCTGTAATACCATTCAAATGTCTCATAAAAGGCCCGCCTCACAAATCCTTACATATGAAAGTAGTCCACTGAAGTCAGTGGGAGATGTAGGCTTTCAGCACCTCTGAGAATCAGGCCATTTAATCTGGCCATCTAAATATTAGGTTAGCTTCAAAGTTATAGGACTATCAACAGAATCTGTTGAGTTAGAAGAATTTTAAGAAAACAAGTACAGTTCTGTATTTTGTGTATGTGCATGTACACACACACTAAATCTAGATCAAGGTGGCATACGGCCCACCAGGGTAAGCACCTTGGCGGGCCGGGCTGGTTTGTTTACCTGCCGCGTCTGCAGGTTCGGCCGATCGCAGCTCCCACTGGCCGCGGTTCACCGTCCCAGGCCAATGGGGGTGGCGGGAAGCGGTGTGGGCTGAGGGATGTGCTGGCTGCCCCGTGCCAAAGGTTGCCGATCCCTGATCTAGATGTTTCACCCAGCTCTACAATAAATCAAAGGGACAATCATCACAACACTGAGAACTTTTCTAGAATGAAAGTGTAACCCCGACAGACCCTGGTCATCGGTGGGCAGGATCAAATTTGGGGCTTCTGGAACTTAGTGCATGAGGCTCCACTGCATGAGCTAAAAGACTTATGCCTCTTAACTGAGGCTTTGAGGCAGACTCATTAATCTCTTTCTCTAAGTGGTCTTGGTGCCGTTCAGTTGGACAGAGCACCACACCCTGGAGGTGTGTGGGTTACAAAAGCAGTAAACTTTAAGTAGGTTGGAAGGCATCCACCATATGAAAGACAAATATGGTATAGCAAAGATTATAATGAACCTGGTAAAAGCTTTAATAGACAACCAGCATGTTTTAATTAATTAATTTTGAATAAGTGATCTTGAGGTAATTCAGTCTCCCTGGGAAAAAAAAACAAATTAAGGCAACACATGTCAACTCTTTCTTAAGTGTCTGGAAGAAACAAGGTCCAAATAGTTATATATAACAGAAACCCCAAGGTTCCTGAGTAATACGTAGGGATTTTAAGGGCTAATTTCCTCCGGTTATTGTTATAGAGGTATTCACACATCCTAAATTACATTCTTTAAGTGAAACAAGATATACATTTTAAAGAACTAGTTTGGAGCACTGATAACCCTGTATTGTTAGTATATTGCTGTAAGACCATAGTCTGGGGATTTAAAAGTTAATTTCCTCTAAGTACAAAGGCATTGGATGCATTTTAAATTGAGGGAAACTGTACTTAGCATTCTGTGCAATAATACCGTCAAGTTGGAAGGAAGGCTTGGCGTTTGTTACCCACGGTAATAATGAGAAATTGGGAAGCAAAACATGCACTGATATTAATGTGATGTATGGTATTTGAAGATGTTTGGGGACTGTGTGTGGTTGAGGCAGCTTAAAATTCTGGAACCTTTTCAGAGGCAGATTTCAAAAGAGGCAGAAGCAAAAGCAGAAACTAAAGCTTAGTTGGAAACTGGATGAATCTTGTAAAACAAGCTCCCACTCGCGGTACAAACCTGACTATTTTTGTTATTTTATTTTCTTCTTCTTGCTCCAGTTAGAGTTGTTGTTAATTAAAAGACATATTTGGCTGACTGGATTCTTGGGAAACATAACAGTCAACAAAACAGTAACTCACTTGGGTACTCATAATTAAGGCGAAGGTTTTGTCAGGGATATTTTTAGTAAAAGTCAGGGACAAGTCATGGGCAATAAAGAAAAATTCATGGAAGCCTATGACCTGTCCCTGACTTTTATTAAAAATATCCCTGACAAAATGGGGAGCTCAGCTGCGGGGTCCCCACACCATCTGCAGAGGTTGGGCAGCTGCAGGGGTCACTCCATGCTATGGGGACAGGGCTGGATTCTGTGATTTCCGCGATCTCCGTGGAAAATCGTAGCCTTACTCATAATCCGTCATAAAGTGATATTACATTTGAATTAAACCAGAATTACAGACTTCGACAAGATATTTTTAATAATAAATACATTTTAAAAGTGACTGACAACAGGGAAAAGAGGGAATTTCTGCCTTTTTTGTTTTGTTTTGTTTTTGCTCTTTTACAATAGAATAGAAGGTCTGGAAGATTTTCTGTGTTTTGGAGGTTCTTTCTAACCCTCTCGTGTTCCCAATGCATAGCACTCCCCCATCTGTGCCCCCTTCCAAAAAATACTCTAAAAATATTTGTAGTTCATATTAGAACTATGATATTATATGATAACTGGGGAACTAGGAAAACAATGCCTTCACAACTGTCCAAATGAACGCTGATCACTGTACTTTTGTGATGAAACAGTGCCTGTTCTAAGAAGATGACACTTGCAAACATGGATTGACCACTGGAAAATTCTGCAAGGTTCTCCTCACAAAGTTCTCTCCTATCACTCTCCAAGACTTCTACCCACAAGTGTTTACATGAGAGGCGGTTTTCTTCTGATGTGATTTTCTACAGTAAGAACTAAGGAGAGTATGGGAACTTTGGAAAGCCAGGGTCATCCACATAGGAGTCCCCATCACTGGCTAAGGCTCACAGGCCCCTAGGTTTTTGACAATGTAGGACCACACTAAGAGTGACCCCCTCTTGCCACATCCTGGGGTGCCTACACAAAAAGGTACTACAACCTTTTCTTGGTAAGGCCTGTGGGATCTGAAGGGAAACAATATGCTGCCACCTCAGCTTTGTCCCTCACCTGCTTAATCAGTTTATCTTCCCCTAGAATGGACCCAGTTGCACATAGGCTTCCACTGTGTTTGAATGTGGCTGTATGTTTGTGTGAGAAAAATGGTGCCACAGTGGCTGCGGATGCCCCCTTTCTGCCCAGAATACCCTTGCAGAAGATCTCCCTACACACAATCTGGTCCCCTATTTATTTCAGACATTTGTTTTATATTCGGGAGCCTTGAATTACTTCACTGCAATGAGATGTGTAACTCATGAGACTGCCCCGGACCCCAGTGACCAAACATTTTTTAGGTAAATCTTGTTTTATAAACCAGTTTGCCTTTCACCTGCTCTCTAATATCAGTGTAATTGTACATTTCTTCAAACAAATGAGCATTTTACAAGAATATAATTCCCCACCAGATATTAGGTGTGTAACTCTGGGAAAACAAATTAATCAGTACAATGGCCTCTGACTTCCACCTCCTTCTCTGCTCTTATACTAGTCCCAGAATGCATTTGCTATCTCCTCTTTTCCTTTTTTAGTCACAGCTATCATGAGAATTAAAGTGCAGGCAGAGAGATAAGACAAAAACGCAGTGTGCACTGTTGAACACCATTGAACAGTGACCCACCGTGGGTCACAACAGATTTAATAATTACTTAATACCACCACCAAGACATACTGCATTATCACAATGTAATGTTAATATCGTTAGTAAATGCATAAATGCATTCTCTGAAGATTCAACAGACATGCATGTGTTAATACTGCATTATGTCAAAGTGTGTTCAGAGGATGACCGCTTCATTTTCACATTCGATTTTACAAGCCAATTAAACAAACATGGAAATTTAAATTAAATGATTTAAATCAATGCATTTCCTTTATTGGGCTGGCCTGAGGCTTTACATCTATTTTTTTTTTTTTTTTTGTTAAAGGCTAGATGCGAATATAAATAGATCTTACTGTCTGGTGTTTAAAGTAATCAGAAAAAAATTCAAACTCAGATTTCCATAACCAATTGAGAGGGTATTCTCAATCTACCAATCCATGGCAAACACAGAGACTGACATTTTCCCCTCTGATTATTACTTTTTGTTTGGAACATGAACAGCATGTTATTGGGAAAGAAGTCCTACCTCTTCAGGATGGAGGCTAGCAGAGATTGTATATGACAGGGATCAACAACTTTTGGCACGCGGCCCGCTAGGGTAAGCCCCCTGGCAGGCCGGGTCGGTTTGTTTACCTGCCGCGTCTGCAGGTTTGGCCGATCGTGGCTCCCACAGGCTGCGGTTCACCGTCCCAGGCCAATGGGGGCGGTGGGAAGCAGCGGCCAGCACATCCCTCAGCCCGTGCCGCTTCCCACCGCCCCCAATTGCCTGGGAGAGCGAATCACAGCCAGTGGGAGCTGTGATCAGCCGAACCTGCAGACGTGCCAGGTAAACAAACCGGCCCGGCCAGCCAGGGGGCTTATCCTGGCGGGCCACGGGCCAAAGGTTGCCGATCCCTGATATATGAGATGACCACTATACCTCTTTTTAAGAATAAAACATCATTTGTAGCTCTCTTCTGGAAATTTATGCATAATTGAATATCCCTAGAGATGTTCAAATATGGCAAGTAAATCAACACACTCCACCCCTTAAATTACACATTGAAGTAAAAACATGCTTATGAAGGAAACTATTAAAAGGGTGGGGAAAAAAGAAGAAGAACATTTAAAAAAGTGAACAAAACATTCATTCAAAAGATTAAAATGTGATATTATACCATGGAAATTCATTGCAGTGAGAACGATACTAAAACAGTAATTATTATTTTGACATTATCTCTCTTTTTTAATTTAAAATTTGGTTTCACTAACGATTTGTCTTAGGTATTTCTTTTTCTTCTCAACTTCATGTTTATCAGATATTTTCTTTTAAATCTTAATTTTGTAGTCTTGCTATAGTTAGTATTTATGCAAGGAGACATATTAAAAAAAACTTTAAGATTATCATAATGGAAAAAATCCAGTAGTAATATACTAAAGTAGGCTTTTTTTGGTAAAACATCTTAATACAGATTTTAAAGGTGCTTTAAAGTCACATTGCTATTATTGGGAGTACTACATAAAATAAAATTCAGGGCCCATAGTATATATATTAATCTTTTTGACTTTAAAAAAAAGTGAAGTAACAATAGCAAAATTCTGTTTTATGACTGTTACAGCAATTAACTTCTCAGATACTGATTTTGAATTTTTTTAAAATGAAGTCTAGTATAGACATATTTTGTGGACTGCAGTTGGAGTCATTTAAATATCCCTATTGGAAATTAAAGACCAATGAGACTATAAAAAAGTCTAAATATGTCCTTTAAAAGACAAAACTATTTAGAAATATGACAAAAATGCACCCCATTTCAAGGAATTTCTCTCAATCAAGGGATAATATTTTCATGTTTCCTAAGCAGAAGAAAGCAGGAAACATTCATATAGTCAAATATGCATGAAAATCAGCCATTTTGCATGCAAGACCCAAATGGGAAATAATGGTTGGGAAATAATATTCACAAATTCCATTGCTGATAGTGAGGTGGCAGAAATAACTTTCCCTTGAGTATGTGTTTGCCCTTTCCATAAACTTTATTTCATTTCAGCTCCCATCCTCTCCGCCTAACGATCATATAATCAGGATCAAAGTCCAATTACCAACTATCTGTATTGCCTCCAGTGACAAGCAAGTATTATTCTAGCCAATATGTAACATTAACATTATGGGTCTATTGTGTATTTAAAAAAAATAAAAATAAAATCAGATATTGTTCCCATGCACAAGGTAAACATTATGCAAAGTAATAAATCCCAAGTTCTGTCTCATACATTTAAAAACAAACAAACCCATGATGCATACCTACATACATTGGCAATTAGAGTTCAAATTTACATAAACTGACACAAAACCAAATTACAGTCAGTACTAATGGTTCTGATGCTTCCAGATTCTTTCTTGGTGTGTGTGTGTGGGGGGTCTCATTTGTACGCGGAGTACAGTCAGCTCCTTTCCCATTGGCTGCAGGTGACAAGTAGGTATGGTAGGCCCAAGGGGCACAGAGTGCTTTTCTCAGCTCATCTTGGCACCTACCCCTCTTTCTCTCTCCCTTGTTCCACTTCAATCTTATATTTTCATGCACTAAAATGAAACAGAAAAATGGCCTGGGTATTGACAAGGGGAGAGGGAATGAATTTGGGAGTGGTGGTGACTGGATTTTACTTGAGATAGAGTGAGAAGGGGGATGGGAGGAAGAAATTATTTCTCTCTTTCCTCAGACTAAATCTTTCCCTCCTGCCCCACTATCTCATCTGTCTCTATCCAAATCCAGGGCCCCCACACAACACAGACTATTTAATTCTGCCTCCATGCCAAAACACACACCAGAATATTTTGTCTCCACATATACCAAAAGAAACAACTTGCTTCTGCTCCCTTCCACAATCATTCTGTCCTGTCAAATTGATCCTGTCATGCCCCAACCCCCACCCCGAAGGCTACAACTCATTTTGCTCCCTCGCCTGAAATACCCATCATCCTCCGGCTGCAGTCCTCCTCTCTCCCAACACCCCTCATTCCACAACTAATTTTCTCCATCCCATCCACCTCCTATACTCCACAATTGATTCTGGTGCTTCCACAACCGATTCCCCACTCCTGCACACATACCTACACTACCCAGAACTGATTCTGGTGCCCGCAATGTTCCTGTACCAATCCCCCCCCCCGAACTGATCTTGGCAGCTCTGCCCCCACACTGCCCACAGTTGATTCAATCCCCCCCACACACACATATACACACACACACACCCTTTCCACAATGGATTCTGGATTCCCCTTCACATACCTCCATCCACATAATTCTGAACTCCCCAACATTTGAGGTGATTTGCTGGGCTGCTCATCCTGCCGCTCTTATGAGCCTGCCTCCTTACTCCCCACAACATGCCAATAAAAGAGCAGCTGCTACGCTATGGGAAGGGGACCATCTTCACCCTACCAGGCTAGGGGTGACAAGGCAGCAGCAGTAGAGATTATTCACCCCCAGCCTGTGGGAGGGGGAGCAGTAGGAGCCAGGAATTGTTGCCGGGACAGTCATGCAGCAACTGATTGTTGTCATGCCGGGAGGTGGGGAGACTGGAGAAGGTAGCTAACCAGCTGAGGAATTCTCTACAAACCCATAAGAGGACTGAAATTCTACAGTCTATGGGAAACCTCATAGGGTTGTGACTTCTGGCTCCTTACTGGGCACTGTGCTAGCCCCTATTTCAACATCCAGTTGGCAGAGAGCTCTATAATCTCTCCAGAGCACAAGATAGGAAGCACTGCCAAAGCTGAGAGAAGACTGGGGTCAGGAGAAAGCTGGAGACTGCATTGGAATGAGAGCAGCTGGCTGGAGAGAGCAGTCTGGGAGCTGGCTGTGAAAGGAAGGCCAGATTGCAGGCAGTTTAGGAGTTGGAGCAGGTGGGCTTGGAAAGCCTGAGAATGGGACAGAGGCTCATTCTGGTTCTGGCAGGGGGCCAGCAGGAGGAGGAGGACAACACATGGCTGCAACTTGTAGGCAGGCAGGATAGCGTGAAGGGGATGTCAGGACACTGTTACCTTTAGGTCCCTACATTAGAGTGCCTTAGGTGCTGAATTAGGCTCATGGTTTGTTTGTTACTTTAAGCCAGCCTGCCTAATGCACTGTTTATTTCTGGCAGCCCTAGCAAAGCAATCCTTGGTTATTCATCAGATTCTGAATGTTTATGGGCATCCAATGAGAGCTAGAACTTGTAGAGTCTTCTGCTCGGAGCGCCTATAGCACTTCCTCCAAACTTGTAGTACACCCAGCATCTACCAAATTTCTAGGGGACAGGTGATGATCACAGTAGCACCATAAAACAGGGTTCATTACAGTAAGTAACCCTTGCTGTGCTAGAGAGTGATTGCTGAACATTATAAAAGGGCAATAGGCCAGGATGTTATTGACTTGGTTGTGGCATCATCTGTTTAATAGCAACTGGAACTGCGGTAATCAATTAGTGGTGCTGGAGCGGTGTTTCCGGCTCTCATGAGTGCATGTACACAATAGGTTTAACTGCCTCCTAAAACATGCACAGTATGTTTAGTATAGTATACACACTGCTATAAGGAGTTAAAAAATCATTCAGGATACAAAAAGTAATATTCCTGTTGATGGCACTAGGAATGGGTTTACTGAGGACATGGGACATAAAGGTAATATTCTCTAAGAGAAGAGAACTCCAACAGTTTCCCAATCAACACCTCCCACAACCCCAACCAACTGTTTCCCAGGCTCCAGAAGAGGACCAGAGTGAAGATGCTAGTACCTGCGTGGTCAAATTGCAGTGCTGAGAGCTCCCTTTTTCTTCAAGCCCAGCACTGGCAGATGAGCAGTGCTAGAACGTGCAACCAATTGACCAACTGCAGTTTTAATTCATTTTCAGGAACTGAAGTGAAATGGTAACAAGCTGAGTGCTTCTTGCAAAGTCATACTGCAAGTCTGTGCTAAAATTCCAGGGTGATTAAGCAAAATCCAACATTTAGGCTGTCCTCTCCTCAATGGTTCACTGCACCTAAGTTTCTAACTGGATAGACAATAATTTCAGGGGCAACCCTTGGGGTATTAACAGCAGCTGCCACAGTTAAGATGCTGATTTACATGAGCATCTCAGGAATCCAAGCATGCTAGTTAGCTTCTGGTGTTGAAATCTTCAGGGTCTTTGCCTTTCTTCTCCCCCAAAGGAGACACAACGCTACATAGAACCAGCAGGATGAGGGTGCAAATTTACAGCCAGCTCTCCCTTTGCAGTGCTTTGCAGCTACAATTTCCTTCCAAAAAAACTGGCTCTGCTCTCCCCTTTTCTGCTTGCCCCTCCCCTTTCTTCCTCAATATTGCTTTACTGCCCGCTCCCCCCCCCCAAAAAAAGAGAGAGAGAGAGAGAGAGAGGAACAACAGGCTGCAAGACAAACTGTTTCTACCTTTAGGGAACCCTTTGTATTAGTGCAGAAGACTTCACTCCTTAGTTGCTGACCATGCAATGCCTCCCTGTGAAGATGTATGAGAGCAAATATATTGCATAACTAGTTGTGTGAGGCCTTTGTTGGCAAAGGGAGCTGTGGTGCTGTTTGAGAAATGGGTTTGTATTGTCATGGTTGGGCTCTCATTGGTAAATTGTGGTGCATTTGCACATGGTGTATGAATATTACATTTTGAAAGTTTGTTTAAGGAATTATTTGTCATTTTTTCTCATACTCATATGCCAGCAGAGTTGGCTGTCCATGCAAGGAGGAATTCTTAATGAAAAGGAATTGTCCTGCAGCTGTGCACTGTTCCCAACATGGGACTGTGTCTAAAAATAAATGGACAAACGCTGCCCACCGCAATTAATTTATTTTATCTTCTGAAAATAGTCAATTAAAATGGGTGAAGCTTATAAAGGACAATTATTATTGACAAACAAGATGGTGCTTAGCAATACAAATATTCAAATTTGCAACCCATTGAGCAGGAAAGCTATGTAATAACACTGGTCCACAATTTTTGAGAAGTCGTCTGCTTCAGAGATAAAATGTGCTATTTATTATGTATTTTGATGTGCTGAATTCAAATATGACAATTAAAACAACTGATTGGCTACTGTTTCTAAGATATTTAAGTTTTTACCTTTTATGTCTATGTATATTGTGTAGATAGTAGAGTTTTAATCATAAATTGTAAACCTAGGTGTTTTCATGTGTTTATGGTTGCTTTACATGATAATATTTCACCTGTCCTGTTTATGTAACACTTTAAAAATCAGCAAAAGGGTTATATAAATAAAATTTATTATGAAACAAAAGGCAAAAAACTATTATGTACATAGTTTAGTCCTATTCAGTGTCTACTCGGCGCTTCTTGGCTTGTCTCTTGTATTCATTAAATGGAGCATCTCTTGTCACTGTCCACCAATAGACTGCAAGCATTGATGGGCTCCATTTGCCCTGATAGCGTTTCTCCATTGTTGCAATGTCCTGGTGAAATCGCTCGCCGTGCTCGTCGCTCACTACTCCACAGTTCGTTGGAAAAAAATCTAGATGAGAGTGCAAAAAAATGTATCTTTAGCGACATGTTGCAACCAAGGCTTTTGTATGCCTTGAGGAGGTTTTCCATCAACAACCTGTAGTTGTCTGCCTTCTTGTTTCCGAGAAAATTTATTGCCACTAACTGGAAGGCTTTCCATGCCGTCTTTTCCTTGCCATGCAGTGCATGGTCAAATGCATCATCTCGAAGAAGTTCACGAATCTGAGGACCAACAAAGACACCTTCCTTTATCTTAGCTTCACTTAACCTTGGAAATTTTCCACGGAGGTACTTGAAAGCTGCTTGTGTTTTGTCAATGGCCTTGACAAAGTTTTTCATCAGACCCAGCTTGATGTGTAAGGGTGGTAACAAAATCTTCCTTGATTCAACAAGTGGTGGGTGCTGAACACTTTTCCTCCCAGGCTCCAATGGCTGTCGGAGTGGCCAATCTTTCTTGATGTAGTGGGAATCTCTTGCACGACTATCCCATTTGCAGAGAAAACAGCAGTACTTTGTGTATCCAGTCTGCAGACCAAGCAAGAGAGCAACAACCTTCAAATCGCCACAAAGCTGCCACTGATGTTTGTCATAGTTCATGCACCTCAAAAGGTGTTTCATGTTGTCATAGGTTTACTTCATATGGACTGCATGACCAACTGGAATTGATGGCAAAACGTTGCCATTACGCAGTAAAACAGCTTTAAGACTCGTCTTCGATGAATCAATGAACAGTCTCCACTCATCTGGATCGTGAACGATGTTGAGGGCTGCCATCACACCATCGATGTTGTTGCAGGCTACAAGATCACCTTCCATGAAGAAGAATGGGACAAGATCCTCTTGACGGTCACGGAACATGGAAACCCTAACATCACCTGCCAGGAGATTCCACTGCTGTAGTCTGGAGCCCAAGAGCTCTGCCTTACTCTTGGGTAGTTCCAAATCCCAGACAAGGTCATTCAGTTCACCTTGTGTTATGAGGTGTGGTTCAGAGGAGGATGGGAGAAAATGTGGGTTCTGTGACATTGATGGTTCAGGACCAGAAGTTTCATCCTCTTCCTCTTCCTCGTCTGACTCAAGTGAGAATGATTCTGGTGCATCAGGAACCGGCAGTCCTTCTCCGTGGGGTACTAGGCGTATAGCTGATGGAATGTTTGGATAATGCACAGTCCACTTTTTCTTTTTTGACACACCTTTCCCAACTGGAGGCACCATGCAGAAGTAACAATTGCTGGTATGATCTGTTGGCTCTCTCCAACTCATTGGCACTGCAAAAGGCATAGATTTCCTTTTCCTGTTCAACCACTGGTGAAGATTTGTTGCACAAGTGTTGCAGCATATGTGTGGGGCCCACCTCTTGTCCTGATCTCCAATTTTGCAGCCAAAATAAAAGTGATAGGCTTTCTTAACCATAGTGGTTATACTGCGCTTTTGTGATGCAAAAGTCACTTCACCACAAACATAGCAGAAGTTATCTGCACTGTTCACACAAGTACGAGGCATCTTTGCTCACTTTGGCTAAACAGGATTGTGTCCCTTTGCAAAATCAAACACTGACAAATAAGAGAGCACGACACTGTCTGATTTCTAGAGCTGATATAGGGCAATTCGTTCAGCAGAGTGATGTAAGCTTCGTTAGGATTGCATCATCCATGACTTCTAGGAATATCATGATGCAATTCATATCATGTATGATGCAATACCAGCTTCAGATTGCATCATTCATTGTTTTGCCTAAAAATCAAGTACTGTCCAAACCCAGTCATAGATTTATTCATAGATCCAGTCAAAGATGTATTTTAGTCATTTCTGGTTTAAATTGAGATCCCTTCCCTTTATAACTCACTTATTCTCCGCCATTCCCAAGTCAAGGGTCATATATACTGACCCAATAGCATATCTTGAAAACTAGAGCCAATCAACAATTTTAAGCATCATTTTTGTTCTCAGTGACCCAGAATTAGTAAAGTTTGACTACATTTATTTCAGAAGCATTTTGGCTGTAGAGCAGTGTAATTAGAGCTATTAAAAAATTATCTAAATGTTTTCACAAAACATGTTTTTTCAACCAAATCAAATTTTTAGTGCTTTTTTATAAAGATGTAAATAGGGATGAAAGTTAAAAAAATATTTAAATAATTTTCAAAAGTGAAAACTATTTCTTTTTTAGGGGGGAATCCCTGTCCACTGGAAAAAAAGTAAAAAAGGGGAAAGAGGAACATCTCAAATTTTCATTTTTCATAAACAAAAAAAAAATCTTAATTTGAAATGATAATATTTTCACTTTGTTTCATTCTGCATTGTTTTAGAATTTAAATTTCCATAAAGAAGTTTCAAACAAAATTAAAAAGTTCCTTTCCTTTGAAGTTTTTATCTGATATTAATATGGTATTTTTGACCAACCCTGGCAAGAATACAGATTATCTTGAAATATGGTGATGCAACAGGATATTTTTAGAACAGTCAGGATAACCAATGTTTTAACTGGAGGAGGGAAAATTTAAGTCTTCCTTTTAGCTGTCTCTCTTGCTGGCCTGGTATATGTAGGTGGTAATTGCTTGAGCACTTAGATGTTCCATTATTTTCTTGTATGAAAGGTTTAATGTGAACACTGCTGTTACTAATGCTTTGCAGCCCTGGTCTCTTCTATTACCTTGTGGCAGAAATTGTCTCCTGGTTTCCGTAGCTTATGACAGACCATTTCACAATCAAGGTAAAAAAGAACTACTTCCCTTTGAATCTCTCTGAACTGCAGAAACAGCTGAAAGTTGTGCTATAAATCACCTTCCTACTGTTCATGCAGCAATGTGGATTTAAACTCCTTGTGTTCTTTGAAAGCTAGTAAATTGGTACTCACTTTTAGGAGGGAAAACAGCTAAATATATTCCTTTTGATGGTTCCTATGCCCCAGTCAAGGGGAAATATTAGAAAGGAAGGATGTTCTTAATGCACTGGAATGAAATTCAGGAGATCTGGGTTCAGTTCCTGGTTCTGCTCAGACTTCCTGTGTGACCTTCGTCAACGCACTTAAGGCTGGGATTTTCTAAGGAGCCTAATGCAGTCAAGCATGCAAATTCCATTGAACCTCCCTAGGTTCCTTTGAAACCTCTCTGTGCCTGTTTCCCATCTGTAAAAAAGGAACAGCAATACTTGATTTCTACCATCCTGTGTTACTCTTGTCTATTTAGAATGTAAACACTTTCAGGCAGGGACTGTCTCTATTATGTTTGTGTACAGTGTCCAGCTCAATGTGGTCTTGATACCTATTGGGAGCTCTAGGTTCTAATGTAATGCAAACAATAACTGTGCCCAAACTCTGTCCTCAGTCCCAGAAGACTTGAATTATGTATTATTAGTAGAGGTAGCACTTGACATTGCACAAGATGTAAAAGTCACAGTCTCTGCTTCAAAGATCTTTCAATCTAAATAATGGAAATTTGTCTTAAAATGGTGGCAGTGTAATAGTTGATCATTTCAGCACTGATATTATCACCATTAGGGTTCAGAGTCGTCATTGTTTTTTATGTATGTAAGTATAGAGCGATGGGAACAACAATCTACACCAAGTTAGTTTGTTTATTTTAAGTTTACCTCTTTGGAAATTCAGGAAGATAACAATGCACTGGTTCACATTTTGAAAATTATCTTTGCAGCTATGAGCACTAAAAAACCTTTTGTTTAATTAAATGAATCTGATGAGGCAGAAATGGATGGAGTCCACCAGCTAGAAGTACCATTGTGCATTGATTCAATACCACCCATGGCCATCTTTAGTTAGAAGAAAAATGTTTGCAGCAGGAAGTTGATGTAGAGCTACCCAGTCTCTCTGGAGGATAACACCAAATGCTCACCAGCTATTTCTGAAAGGGGAGAGTTTCATCAACATGGGGAAAAAGCTCTCCTCCTCCCCCCCCCCGGATGATTATAACAGCAGTATCAAAAATATAACACCACTGTTGCAACAGCTTATTGAGGTTAAATCTATATTTTATGCTTAGTACTTCTGACTAATACATCCTAATTTAACCTGAATTGAATGAAATCTCTCTGCTGGATTCTGGCACCAGCTGAAAAATTAGAAGGTTGCTATGTTATACCCAGAGTGGGAGAGAAAGAAAAAAACAACAACTATTACTGGTTCCAAATAGGTAGAATTTCCTGACTGAAACTTAATTGAACAGAATACATTATTTATAACAGTATATCTAGAAACATGTATACATTGCTCAAGCCTCTAGGTATAATTCTATCTGGATTTATTTACCATGCTCATCGCTACAACATTCAAATGTTTTATGTACTTGTCACCTGGGTTGTCATTTCTCCCCAGCTCCAGAGCATATACTGCCATGCCCAGTCTCAGTCAAAGAGGTTTATTCTTTAAACAGAGGTTAACAAATGAACAGAACACAGTCCTATCTCTGTTCTTGGCCCAAGCTTCAGGGCCATCCATCCCAAGGGTTTCTGGCACTCCAACTCCTGGCAGCCTCCCACACTCAGTAAACTTAGTTCCTTTCCTGGAGGAGCAGCAGCTACAGGGCTGCCTCCCCGAGTCCCTTGCTCTAGCGACCCTCCACAGGAGTTAGCTATTCTCCACTGTGGCTTTCCCTCCCTAGGACTCAGCTTGTCGCAGTCCTTCCTCATTCCAGCTGCCTGCTAGCAGTCCTGGACAGCCCCAGCTGTAGCCTAGCCCTCTTTAATGAGCTGGATTGGGCTCACCCACTCCAGTCCAGGGGAGTTGGGCTCAGTCTATCCACAGAGATAGACTGTACTATATTGCCTACAATTGGTTACATCAACAGACATCTCCCCAATTAATTTCCAGCAACCTAACAAAGAAAACCTCAAAAACACTATCCTTGTCAATAATCTATCTATCTAATTTAATGGATCTGACTTCCATACCATCAGTCTCTTTCAAATATTAATTAATTTATCCTCAAAACACATACCCCTGGGAGGAAGGTGTGATGCTTCCCAGGGGCACCCAGGGTGCTGAGGCACTTCACTACCACAGCCTTTAGCATGAGGAAGCTGGGTCTGTGCCAGCCATGAGACAGGTCCCTGACATCCCTGGCCAGAGGCAACACAAGCACTCCCTTCTCAGCCTATGAGGGCTTCACTGCGAGGAATATGCACACTCCAACCTCCAAGTTATCCAAGCATCCCCCAGAAGGTCCCAGTCCCTGATCCACTGATGCTCACAGAATTCACAGATCTGCTACTCCCAAAGGAATAGTACCCAGCAGCTTTCCAGTTTTTCCTCAGATCATCACTCCGCTTAACACACCACATTTAGATATGTTTATAGTGAAAAGAAGAATACGTTTATTTAACAAAGAATAGAGATTATAGATGAAACAAGTAGAATTAATGGAAATAAACGGTAACATAAAAAATAAATCATAACACTCATTCTAGAACCTACACTTATAAGATATTTTCAGGTCCTGTAGAGTTTAGCTCACTCCAAAGTCTTTCTCCAAGCAGCTCATCCGGCTGTGATGCACCATTCATAAGACATGCATGTGTCAGCTGGTCTCCTAGGTGAAGGATACTATGTACACCCCTGTGCTCCAACAATCCATTGTCATTACATGTAAACAGGATGCTGCCACTCCCATACGCACCCCCACCGGTTGTTTTTTTTCCTGTAAGCTTCTTTTTTATAGATTTTGCAAACCTTGATAAGTATCTGGCTCTGCATGTGGATAGGCTTACATCGTGAGACATACAATGCACAATACACACCTGACAAGGTTGAGAGAGACAAGCTTCTATTGCCACCATGTGAACAGAATCTGTCCGAGGCCTATCACCTCCTAGTGATCTGCTTGTAGCATCCAGGCTTTAAGAACATAATTTCCAGTATAGATATGTAACTCCTTAAATATAATTCGTACATGCTTCCTTCAATGATTAGGATGACCAGTGTGTTACTGGCTGTTGGTAGAGACCTCACATCCCACCCTTTGGTGCACTATTATGTAGACATCAGACCCAGGATGTCCCAGTAGATCCCTATGCACCCCCTTATGTCAATCGGCAACAAAGGGTCCCTGGTTCAGGCTAGGTATGTTTCATTATCTCAGTTTTCAGATGAGGAACTGAGGCACACAGTGGTTACACAGGAAGTTTGTGGGAATGGAACCTTGATTTAATGAGACTAGGGCTTTAAACACAAAATCATTATTCCTCTCCTGGTAGTCATTTGGATACAATGCTTGTGACTCTAGCTTGCAGGATAAGAAACTATTCCGTGGTGAATGATAATCAGAAGGGCCTATGTGTAGATGTGATGTGTTCTAATTGTAAACTTGCTAGTAGTATAGTATTGCATAAAATAGTTCCTCATTTAAAGAGGGTTTTATTTATTTCTATTCACCTGTACTCACTCAGAATTAGCTTTATAAAATAATGGTTATTATTTTCACAATATCTAATGTCTTGCATATCACCTCGTGAAGCCTGAGTGGCTACATCTACACTACAGGGGAGAGTCGATTTAAGATACGCAAATTCAGCTACGTGAATAGCATAGCTGAATTAGGCATATCGCAGCCGACTTACCCCGCTGTGAGGACCGCGGCAAAATCGACCTCCGCGGCTTCCTGTCAACGGCGCTTACTCCCACCTCCGCTGGTGGAGTAAGAGCGTCGATTAGGGGATCAATTGTCGCGTCCCGATGGGACGCGATAAATCGATCCCCGAGAGGTCGATTTCTACCCGCCGATTCAGGTGGGTAGTGTAGACTGTGGATGGAAATGAAACAGGGAGAGGAAATAAACACATCCATGTTTAGTGGAGTTTTAGTAGATGCCTCATTGGCTGGCTGAGGCCTTATTCCTGATCTGGGAAAACAAATAGTGGTGGTAAAAAAACTCCAAGCGAGAAGCATTTGGCTGAAAGAAAATACTATCAATTCACCTTTTTTTTTTATTTATTTGCTACTGATGTCTGCTTTCCCCAACCTACCATTTTCATTGCAACTGAGGGCTTTTAAAACTAAGCAAATTATGCAAAACTGCTGTGTATTTTATACCTCAATGGAGACTGTCTGAGCGCTGATCCAAAGCAATGTCTGTCATTAACTGTGTTGTTGGAGTAAGGAGCTAGCAGCATAAAAAAAGAAATGTAATTCCATCATTACATGAGACAGTGAAAAATCCCCCTTGTCCTGCAATCTCTATATAGTAAAGTCTTTGTTTTATTAACCTTTCTTCCCATAATTTACTTTCTAACTTGAAAGCAGGCAAGCTAAGCAGAAAAGGTGCACACTGCCACAGTATGTGCCATCTCCTCCTCTCTTCAATTGATCTATTCCATTTCTTTTGGCCTCTTCTTTGGTTTCACTCCTTCCTCCCTCCCGCCCCCTCCCCAGGAATTGCTTATTTGGAAATAACCCAAAATGGAGAACATTTATTGATTTAAGATAACATTTTCAAAGGTGCTTACATCAGTATCAAGGGGTTTAGACTCCCAAATGACTTAAGCACTTTTGAAAATTTTACCCTGAGCTCTTCCCCCAATATAATTAAGGGGAGGAAGTAGGACTCTCCCCCCCCCACCACCATACACACACACCTCTAGCACAATGTAGAGTTAGAGTAATCTATAGTTAGTTCTGGATTAGCTGGAAATATGTAACTTACTTCTACTAGGCTGGACAAAGCCATTCATCTTTTGTGCATATGCTGTCTAATGTGTATGTATACTTTATTGTCCCTATCGTTTGTGTTTACACCCTTTGTAATTAAAAAACAACAACACATAGTAACACTTCGTATTGCTTCCAGATCTGTACACAGAACTGTTGTTGGTCACCCTATGCTACCCAATACACTTTGACAGAAGTTGTGGGGGAACACCCCTCCCCCAATCCTTGCATTTAGATTCACATTTCTTCAACTGCATACAGATATTTTATGATACACCTGGCAAGAATGAAAGTATTTATTAGGAAATTAAGCATCTTTCTCAAATTTATGACTTGTTTTGACAAGTTTTGGATTTTAGAACTTCTGAAGTGACGCTGATGAAAAATCTCAGTTTCGATATAGACTGTCTGGTAGGGTTGCCAATTCTCGTTGTACGAATTCCTGGAGGTTTCATCACATAACATAATCTTTAATTAAAGATTAATCTTTAATTCCTGGAGACTCCAGGACAATCCTGGAGGATTGGCAACCCTACTAGTTGGTGATTCTGCTGCTGTTGTTGAGGCATTTAGATTTGCCTGAATTATCATTTTTGTGTGGACTGTGATCTTTAGGTTAGAGTTAAAAACAATATTTTTATCTGGAGAAGTTAGATATTGATGATTGCTATTATTTTATTTATAATAATAGGTTGACTTAATTATTAGGATTTTATGGAATGTAACCCTTTCTTTTGCATTTCTCTGGAACTCTTTTTCCTACTGTTTCAACGGATAAAGTCATGTATATGTCTTCCTTTTGGGTATATTTTCCCTTTCCGATCTACTTATCTTTCCCTCCCTCCTTCCCTGAAAAGGATATTTTTTGGTTTTGTAATCATCATTGAATTTTAAAAAATCAATAATCACATGGTTAAAATAAAATAAAAATATTGTCCTATGTGCAGAGTATGCATGGATGTTCTAGTCCATTAAAGGGATCTATATTATAATAGTTGAAGTCTTTAAATCAAGATTTGAGGACTTCAGTAACTCCGCCAAAGGTTATGGGTCTATTACAGGGGTGGGTGGGTGAGGTTCTGTGGCCTGCAATGTGCTGGAGGTCAGACTAGATGATCATGATGGTCCCTTCTGGACTTAAAGTCTATGAGTTACATCATGCATCCACTTTGGTAATCTAGTTACTGTTGCATTCTGTGGCTGTGCCAAATTCATTTTCCTTGAGTGCTATTTGAGAAGAATAAATACAATACATGGTAGTGCATGCTCATTATAATTTTAATTAACCATTGCAAATAAGCTGCATAATTATTCTCTCTCGGTTATAGATCTAACTGGAAAAGCCTTTAGAGCTAGACTGCTGCTGTTGTCTTTCCTGGCAAAATGTCTGATCAGGAATATCTTGGTGATAGTGCTATTAATGAAAGCATTACTAAAATTAAAATTCAGGCCTTAGCATACCATATGTCTATATATAATAGTATATTCATTTTTTGTCACAATCCCAAATTCTTAAGCAAAAATGAAACATTTCTGGATTATTTTAAAGGTGTTAATTTCTCATTCTCTTTCTTAAATGCAGCCCACCAAAAACAATATTTTTACATGGCTGAGTAATCTAGGCATGCATAATATTACAGTATAATTTCTCAAAAGAATAGTAGTCAGACAGTACTCTATACACTTACTATTGTAATTGACCTTGTGACCTCTGATGGAGGCTGACAAGCAAAATAAAGAATTTACAGCCTTCCTCAGTGTCATGTGATATGTTTCTTTTTCCACAGTTAAACAGTGTCATGGTTAAGCTGATGGCATATTAAGGTTCAAATTCTGTTGCCCTCCCTGATGAAGGAAGGATCTAAACACAACTCATTGTTTGGTGCTCCATACATCTCAACAACCATGGTTTTAGATGTTCTTCTGAGATGTTTCTTTAAAATGCCTCCATAATCTGTTTATTTCTCTCCATTTTGAAACAAGCAAAACATTTCTTATCAGCACCAATTATGTCTCATTTCAATTACTGCAATCCCTCCCCCTCAGCCTCCTGGAAATACAATACCTCATCTTACTTCAATACATCCAAAATGCTGCTGCAAATATCAGCTAACATGCCTATTGCTCATATCATGTCTAATGCTTCTTTAATACCTTTACTGTCTCTGTTTTTGCCAGGTACATAAAATTTAAACTTCTCATCCTAGCAAAGGTGAAAGTAAGCTGGTACGGTCTGGTACAGCGTACCGGCAAGAGCCGGTACACAGCCGGCTGTACTGGCAGGGGGCAGTTTCCCTCGGGCTGGGAGTTTAAAAGGGCCCTGGGCTCTGGGCAGCAGCTGGAGCCTCTTAACCTTTAAATCACCACCAGAGTCCCGCAGCTGGAGTCCTGGGGTAGTGGCTGCAAGCCCCAGGGCTCCAGCGGCTATTTAAAGGGCCCGGGGCTCCCAGCAGTGGCCGGAGCCCCTTGCCCTTTAAATTGCTGCCAGAGCCTTGCCACCAAAGCCCTGGGATAGTGGCAGCAGCTGGGAGCCCCGGGGCTCCAGCAGTGATTTAAGGGGCCCGGGGTTCCACTGCGGTAGCTGGGAGCCCCTGGCCCTTTAAATCGCCGCCAGAGCTCCGGGTCTCCCCGCCGCCACTGCAGCTACCGCTACCATGGGGCTCCGGTGGTGATTTAAAGAGCCCAGGGCTCCCAGCTGCTGCTACCGCAGCCGGAACCCCGGGCCCTTTAAATAGCCATTTAAAGGCCCTGCCCCTTCCAGAAGAGACCCACCCCTTCCAGCTGAGGTCCCACCTGCCTCTGCTCAGGACCCCGGCCCTGCGTACCGTAAGTCTCTTAAGTTACTTTCACCCCTGCATCCTAGCTTTCAAGACTCTGTATAATTTAGCTCCCATCTTCCATCTCTGCCCATCTCCTTACCCACTCTTTACCACTGCTCTTCTGAAGCCACATGACTCACTACCTCTTCATATCTATCTCTGACTCTCCTCCCTGTGCCTTTTTCATCTAGAACCCACTCCCCGATCATACAAATACTGTGCAGCTAACAAGATACATGCACAACATCAATAAGTCACTTAGCTTTTAGTCTTAACTCTTCCCCCTTTCTCCACTTTTGTGTCTGTATACATTGCAAACTCTTTGGGGAGCACAGACCTTGACTTTATCTTTCTGTTCTGTAAAAGCATCTAGGCAAGCATAGGTGCTACACAAATAATTACACATAACCCTCCCCCGACTCCATTAGTAGAACATTTTTACAGTTGCAAAGTCAAGCATTCAGCAGTTAGGAAATGCCAAAATTAATGTTGTCTGTGCTTTTTGTTTTAGTGTCTGTCCCCACTGTGGCCTGGAGCATCTGGGAACAGTGATTACAGGGAAAGTCGTTCTAAACTCTTGTAGCTCTGGGTTGGGGCATGCTCAGTCATTCTGTGGGGGTGGGGCATGTGTAGTTCAGTCACAAGTAAGATCTCAGTGTGGACAGAATCTTTAGAGATTGTAGCTGTTAACTCAAGCATGTGTAAACTGTAATTTTCAGAGGCTTATAACTTGGGCAAATTTGGGTGGGTTTTCAAGGGGATGGCAAAAGGCAATTCTTTGCTTCAAAACCATCCTATTGCCAAATTTCAAGTCCCTCCTGCAAAGCAGGAGGCGATAGAGATCATTTCACAGAAAAGGTCTCCAGATTTTTTTAACATGGACAGAACAATGTATTTTATTCTCGCCTCAGTCTCAAATGGCTGAATTGTTTCGGTTGAAACTTTCCAAATAAAAATTCAGGGTTAGGCAGACACCCAGCTTGGCAAAGTTATAAGTGGATCTGGAGGGAAATGGGTTTTTTGTACCACAATAGTTTAAGATTTTGATTTTTTTCCTCATCCCAAATTGAGATCAATGTCAAAATCTTGAAAATTATCATGAAGCACAAATTTTCCCCGATGCCAATCAATTCAAATTTTGATTTTGATTTTTTTATAATTTTTTAAAATGATAAATTAACTTAAATGTTGAAATGAAAAGTCATGTTGAAACTGTCTAAACTGGACATTTCAATAATTCCAAAACAACTTTAAAAAAAAAAAAAATCTAAATGGGAAATTCATTGAAACTGGCCCTTTCCCAGGAAAAATGTCAATTTCAAGAAATTGGCATTTTCCAATGAAAAATGTTTTGTCAAAAAATATCAACCAGCTGCAGTCATAAGCTACTGAAAACTGGGCCTTATAATGGAAAGTATTTTAGAACCTGAATAATAGGTGGCTTTTACTAGCCCTGCCTATTACAACAACATAAAAGACTGACAAGGAAAGAAAACACTTCCAGCTTCACCTGATAGGCCCAGGCTGTTATTGGAAGCACAATGTTTCCTGGATCTGCTCCTCTGTCCACAGAGGGAGTGTGTACATTGCAATATCCCACAGAATCTTGCAATGTGCTCCCATCTCTGTGCCCTGACACTGACAGCCCTGCTCACTGGGGTGAAGGGAGCAGGGCCAGGGAATTCACCTTGCCACAAAGCCCTTTGGAGTGACTTGTGATCCTGAAAAAGAGGCAGCCCTGAGCACAGGGACTGGAATTGTGCCTTGCAATGGGTGGGAGAGGAGGGACTTCTTACATCCTCCACCTCTTCCCACCTGCACAAGTGTTAGGCACAATCTGGCCTTTATGCTTAAATGGTTGTCCCATTGGGCAAAAGTTTTGTATGTATTTTAATATGAAAGTATGAAAATATTAGTTAGAACTATTATAGCTAATTATTCAAAGTAGAAAAGTTAGGATAAACAAACAAAAATCTCTGAAAGTTTTATGGCTTTATCAGAAATGACATATCACCTTTCACACAAACCACCAGGCTGATCAGTCATCATTGTGCAGAAGGCTGAGATGGTTCTTAAAACAAAACAAAACAAAATCTTGTTTACAGTAGGAAGTTAAACATTTTATGCTCCTGAGACATTTGATCAGAAAAACAGACATAGACCTAAATGGTCTATTTTTTATTATACAGGTAGGAAAACGTAATTTAAGAAAAAACAAAAAAAAAGTTATCAAAATTAGACTTGCAGGCAGAGCCAAAATATTTTAAGGCTATTGGATAACCTTACCGATGCCCCATACATTCTACAATAACCTTAGCCTAGGGGCTGATTCCGTGAGAGTTGAGCGCTCTCAATATTTCATAGTCTCAAACCCTAAGAAAAGGATTAGATGATGTACTGTATTGTTTTCTTTGGCATATCTGTCCTCATAGATTGACACACAGAAAAACACCAACATCAAAGATCATAAAAAGTCCAAGAAGGCTACAACCATGCTACAAAATCTCCTCCCCTACTTCCCAATCCAGCCCAGTTAAAGAAAATGACATGTTACATAGAATGATCAGCAGTGATGCATATACATCTGTGCTCATCTGACACACAGGTGTTTGATTTTTGTATTTGTCAAGAGCAGTTTAGCACATGTCAAGTTTCTTAATCACCCTTTTTGTTTTTCTGTTCATCCAGATACTGAGTAATACAAGCTAAATAGGCAGAAGCTTGATGTAGGGAATTTTCTAGATTTTAAGGAGGTCCTCAGATGTAGATTTGCAAAAATGGCACCAACAAAACCAAAGAGCAGAGATAGGAAAACCCCGCTGGTGTTTCAGGTTACACAAAACCTCTAGAATTTCTTTTAAATTTTGTTGTAGTTTGTGAAACATTTCCCCTTATTTTTTCCCCTAAAAGTAATTTAACAGTCTGAAATCTATTCAACAGTAACTACATGGAAGCCTGTGCTGTACAGTTTAAAAAAAATCCTGTTTTAAAGACTCCGGAAAAAAATAAACTATGCAAAACTATGAAAAAATAAATAGCAGCTATGCCATCTTTTCTGCACTTTCACTGCAGGGGCATGTTGGTGGCAGGAAGGAGTGAGTCATAGGTGGGGAGGGGCAAGATTAGGTATGGCTGCAGCATGCTATGCTTTGGCTGTCCTCATCTGATCCCTTGGGAACCACTGACAACTGGTGCATGTTAGGGCAGACCTGCAGGTAGGGCCAGGCACAGAAAAAGGAGTTGCAACTGGCTCCATTACAGTTTCTCTTCTCTGACAGAAGCTGCACATAGAAGATAATCTGATTTATATTCTAAACTACGCTGGAAAGCAAGCTAAGGACAGGATTTTTGTACCAGTTAGCCAGTTGTATTGAAAGCTATGTCCTAGCAGCTGAGAATCTGATTTCAGGGAAAGAATATTTCATGTAACAACATGCATGGCCAGGTAGTTGTGGCTGAGTGGTTAAGGCAGTGAACTAGATATCTATTGAGGGCTCCTTGTGCACGTTCAAACCCTGATAACTACCTCACTTCTTTTTTTCATACTGGAAATATGGCATATATTTGTAACTGTGAGAGGAACTACCCATCAAAACAATTTTCAAAGGTCACAATGGATTCTCCATTGACAATTTTAAAATCCAGATTGGGTGTTTCTCTAAAAGACATGCATTAGGAATTATTTTGGGGGAGTTCTGTGGCCTGAGCTGTATAGGAGGTAAGATTAGACCAGGGGTCAGCAACGTTTTGCACGCGGCTTACCCTGGCGAGCCGCGTGCCGAACGTTGCCGACCCCAGGACTAGACAATCAGAATGGTCCCTTCTGGCCTTAGGATTTATGAATCTATGAGTTTGCCTGTATGCAGCCTTCTCTCAGTGAATTCAATGACAGTCTTCCTATTGACTTCAATGGCTGGGGATGAGTCCTATGTACCTCCCTAATTTGGTGTTTACACTCATGTAATACCTTTGTTTTATAGTGCAGAGAAATAGCTCTGGCACAATAATGGATTTCTATTCCATTCTACATAGGTTCTTATATCACCATCACCACTGTACTATCCAACCACCTGCCAGTAGTCACTACCAGTAAGCTATATCTTTAACATCTGCCATGTTTTTCTTTCTCTTGCCCTTTTCTCATTGAGAGAATTCTGTGTTCAGTGTAGTGCTTTGTTTTGCTAGGTTTTTGTTTTTGTTTTTAAATGTACACAGTTCTATTTATCTATATTAGATAAGGCAAGGTAAAAAAAGTACAGCTGGCCCTTAGAGCAGAAGGTTCTTAAATTCTGTAGTTTGTTCCACAGCCTCAGATCAGACCCCAGGAAAACTCTCTCTCCTGCATAGGTGAGCAATACCCTTATTGTACAAAGTTCCACTACGCTTGAGGAGCGAAAGTGTAGATGACCATCTTCATCTCATCGTTTTTACTTACCATTGAGTGCCATGAAGAACAGAACCTAGGCAGATTTGTAAAGTTATCTAGGCACTGAAAGATAGAGAGAGGTGCCTAGTGGGATTTTCAAAAGTGCCCATGCAAGTTAGGTGCCTAACTCCGATTGAAATCAGTGACAGTGATGGGCTAGATCCACAAAGGGACTTAAGGGCTGAAATACTCTTAGGCGCCCTGAAGCCCAGTGGAATTCACAACCCTGAGTTAGGCACCGAGGCTCCCCATACAATACATAGGGAGAGTTAGGCAACTAAGAAAGACATTTACAGAAGACAGCCAGCTGAGCGGGAAACTGCCTAAGGTAGCCAGTAGGAAATGCCAAGGCCTTTTGAAGGTAGATAGGCACCTAACTCAAGGTGCCTACTTCTGCTCAGGATTCACTGCTGTGAACCTTGTCCTGGAGTTAGGCACCTAAGCCAGGTCAGTCCGTTCTCTCTCTGCCTGATTTGGAGCAGTGACGTGAATCCAGGTCTCCCACCTCCCAAGTGAGTGCCCTAACCACTGGGCTGTAGATTCATTCTTGCTCTCTGTGGCCCTGTGAATATTTAATTATGTATACAAAGTGGAATAGGTCCAACAGAAGAGATTGAACAAGTCCTACCCCAAACTGCTCAATAGCCTGGGTATTGAAGCACTCAGCTGGGATATGGAGTGTTTGAATCCTCACTCTGCCTGGGTAGGAACAGAGACTTGAACATCAGGCAGAGTGGGGTTTCAAACCCTACATCCCAGGTCAGTGCCCTAAAACCAACGGAGTACAGTACGCAAAATTTGTCTCAATTTTTTTTGCCTCATTTGGAGGAATTTTGTGCAATGTTGAATTTACACTATCTGAAAGATTAAGAGCCCATACAAATTAATTTTGCTTAAAAATTCAGTTATGAATTTTGAAATTTCTGTCAGAGGGGACGGGTGGGGATAGTGCCTCTCAGAAACCACATGCTCCAAGGGAATAAAAAAAAAAGGGCCCAGATATAAGTGGTTCTGAGTTCCATTCTCTTTTGTGCCATCAACCAGTCAGAAGGAAGTTAAACACTGGGCTGAGCTCATTTGAGAGAGTTCTGTCCTCTGTGGTTTGAGCCCACATCTATAGTCTCCTAAAAACTAAAGTGGTGTGATACAGTTGTGGTGAACCCTCCGCAATGGCCACATGGATTATGTATTATTCAAGTCAGTGAAATTAGCCTTTCACTTTCATGAGCAAGAGATTGACCAGAACATTTTAAGACACATTGTTTATGCAGAAATGCTAACATTGTACATTCACTTGGAGCCCACATAAGCAGTCATATGTTACACATATTACATAACCATGGGTGGCCTTAATTTCTGTCTTGATTGCATAATAAGTGTGGACGTTTAAATATCCATACAGAGATCAAAATGGTTATATTACATGACTGGCAATTTAGAAAGGAACTAAATTGATCTCCACATTGGAATGATTGGTGTTGCCCTTCTGTAATAGAGCAACAGATCCACATTCTGCTTCCAGTACTACTGCTGTGAATCTGGAGTAACTCCATTAAAAATCCATGGAGTTGCTCTGGATTGACTCCAAGGTGAGGGCAGTCAGTTTCTGGCAGCTCATAGAATGGGGCCATACCAGAGAGCAAAATTTCATCCATTGTCTCCATATTGGCACTGAGCTCTTAGTTCATTTCCCTGGCAGATTTATAAACAGAAAACAATATGTGTAACAAGTTGATGCTATTGCTTTTCTCTGTATATTCTGGAAGAGTCTATTGCTGGAAGTGCTATTCATTTATGACCTAGTAGAAAACAAATTTGCTGAAATAAATACAAAACCCTAAGAAATAAAGATGTAGGCTACCACTTACATGGAGACCCTTGCCATACCTAGAGACAATTACCAGTATTTGAAATCTTGAATGCTTGAAATCTAAATATAAACCCAAACAGACATCAAGAACATGTGCCACACTTACAGGTCTAGGACATCTATTGTGGAAGGGCTGAGCAGATGTTTTTATAGTTCTTTCTATTCCTGTATATTGCATGAACACTTTCAAAATGTACTCTATTTGCTGCAAACAGATTTCAGCACTGTAATTTGTTTCATAGGCATTAATTTCCAGCAGTCAGTAAAGAAATGACAATGATTGATTTGCTTAATAGCAACAAAATTTGTCTGCAAATTTGTTCTCAGTTGTTTGTTCTGCATAACTTCTATTTTACTCTTTAAAATTGGATTTATTTTAAGAGTTAAAGAATAAAAAGATAAAACTTGAATAAATGTCAAACATTGGGCCTGATCCTGCTGAAATCATTGGGTCTTGTGGGTGTTCCATGTGACACAGGAGGTGCCGAGTACCTCTCAGGATTAGGGCCTCAGAAAACAGTGTAGGATATTGGAGGCTAAGAGCCTGTGCAGTGATCAACACAACAGGGAAGGAGATCATGCCCTCAGGTTTTTATGCTTAGGGGACTCTCCCCCCCACACACACAGATGATGGTCGGGTAGTTAGCCACTTCTGTGGCACCCTGCCCTCTTGCTTCGACCCTGTGGAGGCTCTCTGCTGGTGCAGGGATCAGTGCAATGGGAGGGGCAAAGACTGGGCAGGACAGGGTGAGAGCAAGGTGGTTAAGAGCTAGGCCATTGTGGGGAGTATGGTGTTCTACCACCAAACATTTGGGGATTGGGTAATGGGCATCCCCCTCAAAGGGGCCGATGAGGCAGATGTGGCCAGGCGCCATTAGAGATGTATTACTTAGGCCTAGGGTGACTAGATGTCCTGATTTTATAGGGACAGTCCCAATATTTGGAGCTTTGTCTTATATAGGCACCTATTACCTTCCACCCCCATCCCGATTTTTCACACTTGCTGTCTGGTCACCCTACCTAGGATCTGGGCCAGAGCTGCTGGGGAGTCAGAGCTGGTGGAGCTGTATATAATGTAGTCTCCCAATGATATCCCTGCAATCTTCATGGAGCCAAGGGGTAAATGAGATTTGGGAATGGGTTCACATGTCCTATTCTGCAGGGAGCAAGCAATGCTCTGAGTAAAACCATTAGTAGATCCTTACAGTTTACTTATCCTGAGCATTTTAGCACCTGAGGGAGTGATCCAGGCCAAGGTTAGTAAACTATGGAAGGTTTGGTTCTAAAAGGGGGTTTGTGAACAGACCCCTGCAGTTTGAGTTTTTAGGGGACTGGAACAAACAAATCCTCTTAGAGTTTCATATTAGAAAAACGAAATCTCCCTATATCACCCCACCTCTGCATTGTCAAGAAAGCCTGAGATCGATCTTCTACATTAGATCAAGACATAAGAATCCCTCTAGGAACCTTCATGGCTAATGGATTTGGTGAGCTGAGGGTATGACTGTTATGGGGAAATTAGGGAGGCCAAGCGAGTGATGGGGAGAGAGATTTGTTGGCTTTGCAGGTATTTGAACCACCTCAGCCCATATTCCTCAAACTTTCACAAGCAAGAACTGAGGTATACAAAGGCACTGACCCTGTAACCAAAGCAAGGGAGCCTGAGATTGAATGAGAAAATACACTTCTAATTATTAGCTAGAAGGGAAAACTTATTCAAATATAATAGATACTGACCCAAACTTTTGCTACAATAGGAGAAAAAAAATGTATTTAAATACTATACTACCCAATTCCATAGCTTGCTCCAACCCAGTTCCGAATCAAAAAGGTTTTTCACTCAAATCCCATCCAGAGTAACAAGGTAAATCCTGGCCCCATTGATGCCTATGGTAGCACTTCTATTGATTTCCCTGGAGCCAGAATTTCAAGTACAGTGTTAGTTTTCAGTGGTGCATTCTCAGTTTTGAAGGACAAAGCTTCCTCAATGTTCCTTTGTAGGAAAGATTTTATAGGGACCCTAAATCTTTGGACTGTGCTATCAGTCCCACATGTGGAAAAGTCAATATTTTATTAACCCTATTGTTAGATTTTTCTGTTATAACCATGGGCAGCATGTGACTCCTCCATTTGGTAAGTCTGCACGTGCCCAGATCATGGCCCCGTCCTAAGGTCCGCCCCAGCTCAGACTCCTCCTCCTGAAGCCCCACCCACCCTCCTCACCCGGACCCACCCGCCGCTCTCACCTCTTTGCCCCCTCCACCTGGCCCCCTCTGTCTACCGGCCAGCTAGCCGGCTGCTCACCATTCATGTGCGCCTCTTCACATACATCCCATGAGGCTCCCATGCATATTGACCAGGGACAAGAAGAGGCAGAGCCTCGGGTTAAGAGGAAAAATGGGAGCAGGACTTTGGGGCAGAGCACAGGAGGGGCCACGGCTGGGGCACCTACCTTTTTGGTGGCAGCATGCTCTAAAGGCGGCAGGCCAGCTGCTTGGGGAGGCTTAGCCTCCCCTGGCCTCTTATACCCGCTGCCTGTGGTTATGACATTCTGCAGCAAGTATTCTGTCTTTGTTGCAGAGGTTCAAGACCTGACACATTATGGTGTTAGCCTCTTCTTTGTTCTGATAGGCATTTGATATGCAATTTTTCATATTTTATCTCCATCTTATTATTATTACTATATTGTATTATGGTTGTACCTACAGGCCCCAACTGAGATTAGGGACTCATTGTGCTAGGTTCTGTACAAATATATAGTGAGAAACAGTCCATACCCTGAAAAAGCCATCTCATTCCTGGTTCCACTGAAAATGAACTTCAATAGGGCCAGGATTTTACATTTGTTTTTTTCTAATACATATTAGACCAATTTTAATATAAACCTTAGTTAATATAGACCAAATTTGTTAGCTAAACAGCACATGTAAGTTGGGTCTCAATTGTTGTTTAAAACATATTTCCTTCAATATGACATAAATACTTCCTTGCACATTGGGGAGCCATAGAGAGATGCAGTACGTGCAACTTACTGCACTGTGTGCTTCTTCGAAAGTCTGTTCACTCAGCGCTCCCCACATCTTAATAGCCATCAGGCTTCAACGATCTGGAGATCAGAGGTGTCCTTCGCTGGTTAGATTACCACCACCTACTTGTAGTTTATTGCAGAGCTCCATTGAATCCTGGTTGCTCCATAGAAGCTCCACTGTTGTTCTTTTTGTTGATCAAGCTCCAATTCTGCATCCATTTGGGGTGGCGGGCATGAAAAAAATCAACTTAATTCTTTTTTTTCCCCATTTTCATGACTTCTGCATGCTTTCCTTGTTACAACTGTCCAATAAAGTGAGAGGCTGTTCTCCTTTTCAGCTGATTTGGAAGCAGGGAGTAACGAAAATCTTGTGAGAGAGCCTGATTTCTTTACATTTATGGCACAAGTCTGTCAGCCAAAGTGGTTCAAATAATCACAGGAACTTCTGTTTGATTGACCAAAATCAAACTAAACCCACAACGCTTGGAACTCCTCAGAATTAGAGAGTCCCCCTTCAGTAGTTATTAGAATGACCTACCAACTAATATTACAGCTATTTGATGGCTTATATACAAGTTTGTGTCTATTTCCTAGTAGTCACCGGTCTCTTCATCAAAAATCACCAGTTGGTGTCTCTAACTGGCAGTTGTAGTAGATACTGCCAGAATGGGAATGCACGCTACTGAAAGACAATCAAAATAACAGAATCCCAAACACAGCAAACAGTTTGACCTGACAGTGCTTATTCTGCCTTAGTCCCACACAAATAGCAATAGTGTCCTCATACTAATTACATCATCTGCTGAGCTGCTCTTCCTGCACTTCATTCCTGGACCCACACAAATGTGTAGATAGATAAATAGCTGTGCGTATGTGTACAATATTGGAAAAAAAAACCTTCGCTCTTAATTTATTTTCACTTCATGGGTTCATGTCCAAAACTCATCCCTCTTCTTGGCATTTGCCTTTATTATTGGCGTAAGTTAACGCAAAACATAAACCTCAGCAAAGATTTCTCCTGAAATTGGTTTGTTCCTAAATTTTCTCTCTCCAGGCCCCATCATCTCCCATCTTGATTACTGCAACTTTCTCTTCATCTCTAGCCTTCCTGATACCCACATCATCCTCGTCCAGTCCATTCAAAATACAGTGCTAAGTTCATCTTCCTTGTCATCACCTTGACTGCATCACACTCACTGTAAATCCCTCCAATGTCCTTGAAAGTTAGGATAAGAAGCATGGATTTTAGACTTGGAAGAGGGGGAAGCAGTTACATAAAATGAGAATGGGTATGTGAAAGAAACTTCTTCCCTAGGACCTTGGAAAATCAATGGCCTGATCCCTGTTGCAGTGACAATTAATAAATCAGAAAATTATCTGTCTGTCGCCTTTGCAACTGGGACTGTATGTACACGCCAGGCACTTACTTTGTATGAATGTGATAAGATAAAATTACACTTTAATTGTGATCCCAACATTCTCTGGGGTGAAGACTGATGCAAATAAATCATTTAATAATTACTATCTTCCTTAACCACTCCCTTTAATTTCTTGTGAAGCTTCAGTTGACTTAAAATAATTTCTTGTTTGTTTTTATACCTTTAGCTATTTGCCTGCTGTAGTTTATGCTCCTGTTTATGGGCTTTGCTAGGGTTAAATTTTCAAATTTAAAAAATGTTTTGGCTCAACTACATTCCTGAACCTTGCCAATTACCCATATTCATATACTCTCTGCACTATTGGTTCTCTTTTTTCATCAGCAATATTCATGCTTTCTGAGACTATCAGTGTTTTTTTGAGTGGCACCCATGACAAAAGTATGTATTTTACTTCCTTTGCTTTTGCCTTGAGGATGTCTGAGACTAGCTTTCTCATTTCACTGAAATCTGCCTTTCTAAAGTTTAGTGCCACTGTGTCCTCATGTGATGTTAAACCTAATTATATTGTGGTCACTATTACCTAGGCCTGGTCCACACTACACATTTATGTCAGTATAATCATGTTATAGGCAATGCAATTACACTGACCGAACTCCCTGTGTAGACAGAGCTATGTCAATGGGATGGCTTCTCCTGTCAATATACCTACTGCTTCTTGGGGAGGTGGAGTACCTACGCCAATGCAAGAAGCTCTACCACCAGCATAGGTAGTGTCTTCACTAAGAACTACAGTGGCACAATGGGACTGGTGCAGCTGTGCTGCTGCAGTACTGTAAGTGTAGACAAGCCCTTAATGTCTCAGCTACTGCTACTTCTTGACTTAGTCTCAAGTAACATGCAGGAATTAAAGAACAGCCCCTCCTTTTGTGTGCTCTAGAACTAGCTGTTCCAAGAAGCAATCACTTAAAGTGTCAAGAAATTTTCTAAATTTTGTTCCATTGTGGTGCCATTTGACCAGCTTATATGTGGAAGTTCATGTGTGTCCCACTATAATCATTTTGTTAAATTTTGCTCCCTCTGATCATTATGAATTCAGTGTCCTTTTCTTGATCTGGAGGCTGGTAGAATAGTCCTACTAACATATTTCTATTCCTACAGCTTGGGATTTGTATTACAGTGTTTTGTTTGACAGTAAACCTGGCCGGATGCCTTCGTACCTTATCAGAATCTGTGGTCATTGGGGGTTGTCTCTGGGTCTGCTGTGTCAGCTATCTGCGCAGAGCCAGGGCAGCACACAGAGGGAACACACTCACGCAGTCGACTGTTACTAACATTGAACAGAGCAGAGCACCACACCGGTGGCATCTGACAACACCACGTACTCATGTCAAGCATACTTCACACACACTAGGTTCCACTGGCCTATCATATTCATATATATATGATTATATCCCAACAGATTCAAGAGAATCCTTTAGATTCATTACTAAACCTCTTAAGTTTAGTCCGTCTTTCCTGTATAGTATCCAATAACTTTTAGGGCTCCATCATATTTTTTAAATATCTATTATAGCAATATCCTACTGCATTTCCAGGAATTCTAGTTCACCCACATTTGCTCTCAGACTTACTCCATTTGTATATAAACATTTAGTGCTTTATTTTTGACCAAGTGCCTGTTTTTATTTAACTCCTTAGGTTTGTAGCCTGACCCAAAGTTGGGTGTATATAAATTGTAACTTGAGGATTAACAGGTTCTTGTCCCAAGCTCAGGCCGAGTAAGATTATTGTAAATTTATTATATAATTTAGGAACCCTGATGTGCACAGGTGCAACACTCACATGATAGGAACTCTTTACATATATTTACAAATATATAATTTATTAATAATTTAGCAAAGTTATACACACACTTAAACTCAACAAGGCAGATAGAGATAATAGAGAAAGTACATTTGGACGTCCATACTTACAGCTTTATCTTTCTTAACCTACTTAACCATTATCTTTCTCATCACCGTCGTCATCCTCATCTTCCCCGGTGGCCATCATTCCGGCCCCTCCCAAGGTCTACATCTCTTCAATCTATCTGCTGCCCCCCGGGATGTTACTTTTATAGTAGATTACGCTGATGCTGCCATGTCCAATCAATAGAGGTCCTTATTTGTATTTCCTCTCCTTAAGGTGTCCATTTTTGATAGATTAACATCCTACATATACTAACCTATTAGCTTACACATCAATTTGCCACCATGGCACCTTTATGGTTAGACGTTCTGTTCGGAACCTTCCGGATGCTGGTGTCAGCTATGTTCCTTGGGTGGCTGATGTCAGTATTCTGGACAAAATTCCCCCTCTTGCATGCTACTTTCAGTTCCCTATAACTTATGAGTTACTTAAATTTATTTATACCAAAGGTTATAGGCCTCAAGCCTCATACTATCTACTAAAGCCAGATATTACAGGGTAAAAGCCTATAGGTTCCTTGCATTACTACTAAATATAATAAAACAGAATAACAAAGCAATGAATATAATACAGGTAAGCTGGCCCACTGGGCTACAGGTTGACACCACTGCTGCTTTCACAGAAATGTCCTGTGTGCTTTTTTTCCTACCCATGCTTTAGATCAGTTGTATTTTGTATCCTACCATTTAATTGATTCAGTTACAATTATATTACCAGTGTCCTCAAGAAGCGTCTCTGTCTGGCTTATGTGCTCCTCTATTCTTGTTGGCTTTCCCCCAGTTTCTAGTTTAAACACTCTACCAACAACTTTAAACAAAGGTTTACAGTGCCATAATATTTCACTAGCCCCATTTCACATAGTTTCACAAACTACTCTTACCCTTTTTCTCAAAGGTTTTGTTCATTACCTTGCTCTCTTTATTAGAGTTATACCTGTCCAATCAGGGAAATATAAACTATACATGGTAATTAACAGGAGTGATCACACAGCAGTAGTAATGAACAGCAAATACAGGCTAAGAACACAGTTCAATAACATCCTATAGATTGAACTCTGTCCCCTCCCCCAAGGAATTGGTTTAATAACGGACATATTTGTAAAAATTTAAATTGTGAACAATGTGCAAAGAGTCAAAAAGACAAACATCAAATTAATTATTTGCAAGTAATAGTTTGACCAGCTCTGGTAAATATCATGGGACAAATTCTGCTGAGTTACATCAGTACAAATCTAGGGTAACTATTCTCAAGTCCAAAGTATTAAACCAGATTTACATTGGTGTAACTGAACACTCTGGTTAGCTAAGAGCAGAAGAGGAGAGATTTAATCATAACTCCAAAAGGTAGATCTTCCTATCTGAACCTTTGAGAGTCTCTACAGCATGGAGGCTACTTTATGTTTATTTGACCACAAATAAATGAGTCATCTGCAGACAAAAATCTCAGCACTCTGGATGCTGGCTGTTAATAATAATTCCTTCCTTCCAGAAGAAATAATTGAAACCCACTTGTTATAAATTAAACTGTAATTACATTTTCATTTTTACTTCAGAATCATTCTTGGATAATGAAAGTTCCCTGGAGGTATAATTTCAACCACTAATTTTATTTTTAATAAACTACTTGATACACAGAGACCAACTGTTGTTTTGATGGAAAGTAACTTGGAATGTACAGCATTCTCAATTTAAATGATCAAATGTTCATTGAAACAAGAGTGTAGGCAACCTGACAAACTTGATTACCTTTCCATCATAGGTCATGTATATACTATTCCTCCTGCTGTGGAATAGGCCACAGAACCCACTCCAAAACCACATGGAGCCTCTGGCATGTGTGCAGATCCTAAAGGAACAGTAGAAGGGAAATAGCTTGTACCTCTACACCTGCTCTGTGATCTCTTTGTCCCTGGCAGAGCAGTTCCGATGGTGCTAACCTCAGTCATGGGCCACAGCTGCCTCAAGGACCTCTTAAAGCATACCCCCCCTCAACCTGCAATTATGGATGAGAATTTGCAAAAAAAGATAAATACTGTCATAGGCTGAATTATTCTTATTGTCCAATATCAGAGGAGGAAACAATGTGCATCCTTAAAGTCCGAACCCCTTATCTTTCAGGTTGCCCATTTCCAAACTCTTCCCGACAAATGAATCCTGCATCAGCAGAACCAAGTCCATATGGCCAAGGAAAAGTGCATTGGAAGGAGATGAGCACCCCTTACCTACCAAATGTCTACCTGTAGAGGATGCCCTCATGTAATTTTGGGAAGTATGATTCCTCCCCACTCTCCTCCCCCTGAAAATGTATGATTCAGGTAAAATCCATGCTAACCTGATGTTGCCTTTGTTGGGTCAGGATTCTCAGTGCCCAGCATCCCTGACAGGCAGCTGAGAGGTAGGACCACAGCCCACAAAGGAGCTGTTTGCAGGTCTCTGATTCTGAAGTTGTTGGGGGACATTGGGTGGTGAGGTAGCAGAGGAACTTGCTACGTAACTGCTGGCTTCTGCTTGGGAGATCTGGTTGTTTCTCACACATTTGCACCACCAAAAAGTTGCAAAGCGACCCAGGCCACCACAGCTCATAAGTTGGAGTGGTTCCAGCCATGTACAGGCTATCTGGTGCTTGCAATTGGTTGTCTAGCTTGCCTGTTTGACTCCTGATTTTGGCTGCCACATGTCTGTTTGTGTGTCTCAAACAGTGGTGAGGCAGGAAGTCTCAACTTTAATTCCACAGCCTCTATCTGTGTTGCAGGCTGCGGGAGCTGCTGGTGGGCGCTACTATCAAACCCCAAACTGCAAGGGGACTACACTAAGGATGTTACATGTTTGTGGGAAAGGAGAGGACATTATTTAACTGAATTCATGAAACATATTGTAATGAAATATATTCCACACTTTTGAAATAGAAATTAGAACTGGGATCTGAAGGAAATGTGTTCTTCAGCTTCTTTTGCTTAGTGTGCAGATATTTTATTTTTCCTGAAACATCCAAAAATTCTCTCTTAGCCAAGGCTAAGTCCTCTGCTTTAATAAAAATATATACATTTATTATTTATTTTCAAGCCAACTTTAACATTTGCTCTCTGATCTTTTCCAAACTGTAGAAAACAGTTCAAATAAAGTCTCTCCCCAACTGCACCAATTTTTAAAAATAAAACCCACTCCAAGAAAATTAAGCAGAATCTAGTATCCTATGGATGAATATTGAGCAAGTATCTACCTAGAAGTTCACCCAACTTCGCTCATCAAATTAATTTTTACTTGGAAAGCACAATCAAAACTAGATTAGTATATTAGGAATTGCCATATCAGATCAGTGGTCCAATGGAAACCTTGGCATTCCCACCTTGCTCAGAATAAAAACTATTCATACTGTGTATAGTCCAGAGTTATTAATAAAGCAAAACTTCGGCAAGGGGGGTAAGTCAAACCACAATAAAAGTGTAAAGCTCAGATTAAAATTTTTCCTAACCTTGAATATTTCCATAGTTTGGGATATCTTACTATGCACTTTGACTCAATGAGTTCCGCAAGTTTAGCATGCGTTGGGTAAAAATAGTAGTTCTTTCTGTCAGCCTTATATCTGTTGCCTCTTACTTTCATTGGTCAAAAAAAAATCTAATAATTGTTTTTGTATTTGATCAGCTACGTAGCTGGCTGAAACTATTCATAGAATAATACGTTATCCAAATTATTATTATAGGAACACTTCAAGCTTTCAGCTGAGATTAGAGACCTATTGTGCTGTGCCCTCCATACATATAGAAAGGCACCATGGGTGGGGTTTTCAAAAGACTGAAGTTACTTAAGAGCAAATGCTTCATTGACTTTCAATAGGATTCATGCTTCTAAATCACTTAGGCACTTTTCAAAACTTTAGATTGTATGCTCTTTGAGACAGTGATTGGGTAATGAGACAAGACAAACTAATGGTAGGAGAAGGGGAAGTATTACCACCTTCACTCTATATATAGGGACCGGAGGAGTCATAGAAAGTGTTAGTGACTCAGGCAAGGCCATACACAAAGAATAAGAATTGACCTCTGATCTCCTGAGTTCCAGTCCAGTAAGCCAACCTTCCTCTCTAATACTTTTTCTGCTATTCTACCAGCTTAATTAATTGACCACATAAGGAAACAATGTAGTCTAATCTAAGAGGGAATGCAAGTTTTTTATAAAACTCTCATCTATTTCTGTAAAGTAGACCTGAAGAAGAGCTTTGTGTAAGTTCAAAACTCTCTTTCACTAATAGAAGTTGGTCCAATAAAAGATATTGCCTGTTGTCTCTGTAAAGAGAGGCAGTCCTAAAATCCTGAAATGTACATTTGGATTTGGGACTCTGTAGTAAGTGCTAAGTCATATTTTATTGTGTACTTTCATTTGCATAAAGTTGCTGTACCCTTCAAGAAATAAGACCCTTATGCTGAATTTTACTAGAATAGTATTAGGTTTATGATCTGCAGACATTTGCCCATCTGTTGAGTAATATAATCTTCAGTCAGCAAAACAAAGGCAAGTCAGACATAAAATGAATGTATTTTAATTAACCTACTTCTTCTATCCTGAAATTATTTTGGCTCTTATAGGGGCAGTACCAGTTTATGAAGGCTTGCAAGAAAAAATTCTAGGCTCCAGATACAAAATAGAATCTGGAAAATGGAATCCCATGAAAAAATGTGCATATCTGACTTTTGGTTCCAGCTCAGAATTAACTTTTTTTTTTTCAGAAATGTGAAATTGTCCTTGGGCCAGAAATTCTGGTTGCTGCAAAGCTTTAAATATCAACTACACTATCAAGACTAGACAGTAACATTTTTTGCATAAATTTAGTTTTCATAATTAAAGAAGTTGTTCTATAATTTTGCGTGGAAGGGATCCACAGTGAGTCAATGCAAGGAGCAAATGTGTTCCAGTTAATCTCACTAATCAATAAAGAGTCAGCTATAATTTGCATGGGCAAGATTACAAGACTTTACAGTGACCCTGAGAAATAATGCAGGACAGCAAGCACTGCACATGTGGGATAAGTAACAGAACAAGTAAGAGTGAAAAGGACTGGGAGAGATCCTCAGTTGTCAAACTGTCAGCCCCATTGAAGTAAATGGAGGTTTGATAATTTATACCAGTTGAGGATCTGCCCCACTATTTTTAAACAATGCTCATTGTTGTTTAAAGCATCTTGTTCTTTTAAACAGCAGGAGCCAATCATTACACCATTGAATTTCAGGTCAGAATCTGGCCAAGTGGATTTTCACTAGTACAGAAATGGTGAGCTTTGATTCAGACCCATTGTCTTCAGACAATATGAGGAAATGTTGCAGTTTCTTTTTCTGGCCCATTACCAATTCATAATTACACTTACAATCAATTCCTTGCATGTAAAATATGCAGTCAATGATATTGGCTTAGTATTTATAAAATAATTTTCAGTTTCCCTTTTCAAGGATTTTTGTTAATGTCCCAATTTTTACTTTAATAGCAGAGGGACCATAACACACAGGCTGCCCTTTTCTCCTGTTATTTATTTTAGTCTTCAAACCAGTGGCTTGTACAATTAGGATTAACGATCAAATTAAAAGGTATCCCCATGGGTTACTCAAGTTGAATTTTCATTCCATGTTGATGATGTCTTCTTACATCTAATAGATCTGGAAAGCTCAATTAAATCTTTACTTGAAGTAGGTTACTGAGTTTTCCCTCTTTTCTCTATAAAATAAACTGTCTCAAAACAGAGAAATTCTGCTGTAAGTGATCCCTTTTTCTCCATTTCCCGCCCTCCCCGAAACCTGTTCAATGTCTGGGTATTAATGATAAACATGATCATAAACACATCATGGAAAATATCTTAGACAATGTATTAGAGGATGTTAGAGTGGGAGAAAATGTTTGTTGATGAAAACCTACTTCATTACATTTTTCTCCCCCAGAACACCCTCCCATGGGTGAGGAAGAACTGGACCATGGTAAGGAGGAACAGTAAAGTCATCTTGGTTCATTTTCTGAGGTAAAATGGCTGCATTTCTTGGCTCTCTCTATCCAATGACATGATGATAATGATGTGAGTAGCAGATACTTGTTCTGTGCTGCTCTTGTATGAAACATAGGCAGGATGGCCACTTCCCACTGCCACTTCCTGAAAACAATTTATGAAATAAGAAATGTTCTGGCTCAATGTAGCAGCTCCTCAGAAATGCCAGAGGGAAGAGGGAACCATCCACCAAAAATGGTGAATGGGATAACAGGCCATCAGTCCTTCTCTACAAGACAATACTTGATACGGGTGAAGGGAATGATGTGAGTCAAGGACATGTAACCTGTTGGGTTTCATCAGTTCTGACAAACATCCAAGCTCTGTAGCTAGTTCTGAGTTTCCATCATTACATGACAGATAGATAGATATAATAATATATAGATATAATATTCTATGATATAGTTATGTTGACTTGATTGTTGAAAGTTTGGTTTCATATTTAGTTTAGCAATGTTGTTGACTTATGGGATAATTTAACATATACTTTTATGGTAGAGTTGACATGAAAGTCAATGGGAAGTTGTGCTCCTAAGTAATTACAGCACTTTTGAAAATCTCATCCTTCATCTTAATGTCAGGGTTTGTGTGGTTTATGTTTTATTCCCCTTGAAATCACAGGACCATAAGCTGACCTCAGTTATGCTGGTAAAAATCCAAAGTAGCTCAATTGCAGTCAAATGAATGAATATTGATGGAAGTTTTCTGTGTTTGGATAAATAGATACAAAGTAAATTATCCAAACAAGAAATTATTTACTTTGTCATAACCTCTATGTTAAAATAAATCCCAAATCTATATTCTGGAGTAAATGGCATTGCAAGATTGAAAGGCATAATGGATAATTCAGAAAGTCATTTTCCTTTTATTGAACTCAAAAATTTCTACTCTCTCTTGTCTCGATGCATAGTTTAGATAACACCAAATGACACCATGTGATAAGGCCACTTTGGAAGATATTTCAAAGATAGAGCCAAATTTGGACATTGGAGAAGAGAGTCTTATTTTTAATGAGGGCTTTCATTTTATACAATTTATAGCTGCTTTAGAACATTAAGTGTTACAAGATGTTCATTCCTGCAAAAAGCTTGGAAAAGAACTACACTAAAATCATTGATTCAAAATGGGTGAGATTTGGGAATATACATTTAAAGCATCTAAATCTGCATTGCTCTGCCAAACAAATTTTATTTTACATGCAGAGGTGTGATGTCAGAACATATATGTGTATCGAGCTAGCTTTGCTCGAGTTAGCTTGAATAACATGCAGTGAGGTTGTGGAAGCATGGTCTAGCTGATCGAGTACATAACCAGGGTGCCAGGTGGACTTGTGAAGCACACGTTGTCGTAGCTTCACTGTGATTGTTATTCAAGGTAACTGGATCAAAGCTAGCTAGACTATGGCCATGTTTACACTACAAAATTATGGTGACCTGACAGTTATTAAATTGCTTTTATGTGTGCACACTTGGCTCTTTGTGTCAGCAGTGCAGGTCCTCACCAGGAGCATTTTTATTGATTGTGTTGTCAGTGTGGGGCATCGTGGGATGGCTCCTGGTGGCCAGTGTCTACTCTGACACGGTGTTGACCTAATTATGTTTACTGTGACTCTACACCACTCAGGGAGGTGGTGATACTAAATCAGCATAGAGAGGCACTTTTGTCAGGGGGAACCAAATATAAGTGAAGACAGTTCCACAGCTAGGTCAACACAAGGTGGCTTACATCGACCTAACCGTGTACTGTAGATCAGGCCTATGTCTACATGTGCTGTAGCCACACATCTGATTGCAGTATAAACATACCTAAAAGGGCCCAATCAAAAGCACTTTGAAGCAAATGGGACATTTTCTAGCAGGCTAAATGTGCTTTGGTTCAGCCTCAAAACCAGCTATACTGAACTTAGCATTGTAAGGTACAGTACAGACCTGTTTATGTGTGACCTGTTCACACGCCAATCTGCTGAACGCGCGGCAGTGCGATGCCTCCCAGTGCTACCTATTTAGCATGCGAGACTCGTTAACATGCGGTACAGGAACTTGCTATGTAGCGCTACAGATTTCCTCACTAACATAGAAGTCGACAGGAAGTGCGGAGCGGAATGTTGTACGTTTTCACCACTGACAGGTCGGGGGGGAGGAAAGGGGCAGCAACGTTAAAGCGCTGCCGCGGCAAAGGACCCTGCAGCACTTTAAGGTCCCTGCCCCTTTTGCCCTGCCTCGGCTGCTGATGGGGGTGGGGGGCAAAGGGAGCAGCTGCCCCGGGGCTGGCAATTTAAAAGGGCCCGGGGCTCCGGAGGCTGCTACTGCAGCAGTGGCATCAGGAGCCCCGGGCCCTTTAAATCGCCACGGGAACCCCGGGCAGCACGGACCAGGCAGCCTGGAAGGGCTGGCTGGGGATGCTGACCCCTAACCCCTTCCAGGGGCCAGAGCCGCCCCCACCCTATAAGTGTCCTGAATTACTTTCATCCCTGTGTAGTAATAATAATATTTTTATTAGATTACACATTTGAATTTATATTCTTGCAAAGCGCCGTTAACAGATAGGCCGGCAGTATTTGGGATGCTGTGAATACGTATGTAATCCTAGATAATTATACATGTATATATAGATATCTTAAGATATTTCAGCATGGCCCTCTTAACCGGTGATCCATTAACACGCAGTCGTGACGGCTTGACTCCCGACATCCACGCGTAAACGGGTCTGTATTGTGTATTGGTGTAATAATAGATGCCATGGCTTACTGCATCTATCAATATTTTTATTTTGGTCAGAAATATATTAAAGAACAAATAATTCACGGGCAGATATTCCCCTCCCCCCCAAACACACACATGCTATCACAGAATCATAGTGCGTAGGACAGGAAGGGACCTCAGTAGGTCATCTAGTTCAGTCCCCTGTGCTCAAGGCAGGACTTTGTAAAAAAAAAAACTAGACCATTCCTGACTGATGTTTGTCTAATCCAGTGGTTCTCAAACTTTTTTTTTTAGTGGACCACTTGAAAATTGCTGAGGGTCTCGGTGGACCACTTAATGATCTTTCCAAATGTTGTTTGCACTGTTAGCTAACTATTGTAAAGCGCTTTGGATAAAAGCGCTATGTAAACAGTAATAATAATAATAATAATAATAATAGTTTTTTGTTCTACAAATAAAAGCGCACAACTCATATTTTAATATCAGTAGTCTTACCTTTATAATTCGATGGATGTGCTCTTTCAGCCCTGCTGCGGGAGCTCTCAAGCTGGGGCTGGGAAGGATGGGGGGTTTCTCCATGGCAGCCTCAGCCCTGGAGTTGGGGAAAGTCTCCTCTTTCTTTGGACGCCACAGCCCTGAACATCCCAAATCCCCCCACTCCCTCTTCTCACCCCACTGCCCTCTCCCACCTACCTTCTATCTCCCCCAATGCCACCACCTCACCTTACATGTGTGTCTTCTCCAGGATCCAGGCACCTAATTAGTAGAACCACACCTGCATGGCTCCAGTAATTAGGTGGGTGGCCCTTCATTCTCTTCTGTCCGGCCGCCCAGGCGTGAACCTTAGAGGGAACTATCTGCGGACTACCTGAATGGAGCTCGTGGACCACTGGTGGTCCATGGACCACAGCTTGAGAACCTCTGGTCTAATCTGTTCTTAAAAGCTTCCAATGATGGAGATTCCATAGCATCCCTAGGCAATTTGTTCCAGTGCTTAACCACCCTGACAGTTAGGAAGCTTTTCCTCTTGTCCAACCCAAACCTCCCTTGCTGCAATTTAAGCCCTTTGCTTCTTGTCCTAGTCTCAGATGTTAATGGTAACAATTTTTCATCCTCCTCCTTGTAACACCCTTTTATGTACCTGAAAACTGTTATTGTGTCCCCCCTCAGTCTTCTCTTCTCCAAGTGTCCATCGAGCTCAGATTTCTTCCTCTTTTTATACCCAATTTGTTAGTATTATATAGATTGTTCATCAAAAAAACTGCTGAGCAGAAGCTAAGTTAAGTGTGGAGTTTTCCAACCTTAATTTTTTCATCAATTAACTATCTTGCAAAACCTCATGCTTTGGAAAAAAGCTCAAGTCAGGGTGGCACAGGGTCATGTTTACTCCTTGTGGTAACTCCCTTTCCCCTCCTCTCCTGGCCTCTTAGTTGTGCAAAGATTTCAGAAGCCCTCCTTTTAGCTGCTTTCAGCAATAAGCATAACAATTGGTATTCGAGCTAGGGGCAGTGGTTTGAGCATGTTACTGGGTTAATAAAATTTCCTCTTCAATTAGCAAGTCTGAGTTTAAATCATCACCTGCCATCCTGTCCTCTCCCAAGGGCTAATCCTGGTTAACAATGGCCAGCCAGCTTAAAAAAACACAGTATTTATTCAGAACAAAAGCATGACAGAAAAAACATATCTTGAAAACAATAAACAATGACATGCATGCCTCTCTTACCAAGTGTCACTTGTCTTCCACATGGAGACACTGGTAGGTTTCAAAGTCTTTCAAATCTTTTCAGCAGGGTCTATTCTTCTTGAGTACAGTCTTATAATCAGTTCTTGGGTCCACTGAGATTCCTCTATCAGGCTGGTCCCTTCATACAATTTTCAGTTTTTGTTCACTGACCCTCTTAAACCTGGTCAAACCCTGCCTATGCAATTTTTCTCAAGGAGTGTTGTTTCTACAGACCTGTTTACCTGTGTAGGAAATTGAATGAATTACCCTCCCCACAGTGATTTTAGTTCCTGATCCTCCATGTATGCTTAAGTGACTTCCTCACAGTCATTTCATTATTTGTCTTGTTTCAGGAAAGAAATTAACCCGTTCTCACCCAGCTGGTAAGAATATAAGTTAATAGGGGACCTGAGTTACATAAAAATAAACCAAAAGTTTCTCAGTTCTGCATAGCATATTTCTATATTTCATCTCTTTCATGCCAAAATTAATCTTCTATTTCACTGTTTCTATGTTCCCAGGACACCTTCCTGGTTCTCTTCAATTTCATGGTCCAAAACTTATGTCAAAGGCAAAAAGGAAAACTTCACTAGATAAATGCCAATAACTAGAACTAAAATGGTGTGCAGTCACTTTCTCATTGGCATAAACAGCCCACATTGCTTTCATTGAAATTATCTAGGTTAAAAAGGCAAAGGGTTCATTAGACATGTCTACATAGATTAGACAGACAGACAGACAGACCTTTTAATCCCAAGAAGATACTGGATAGTTATTAAGATTATTGTTAAAAGTAGACAAACTTCTGACTGTACAACCCCTAAATTACCACAGGCTGTTAAACAAAAAAACAACCCAACTGTTCAGTGCTTCAGAATATAGGAAGTCAATTTCTATGAAATTCTCAGGAAACCTGTCATGTCCTTATTTTGAGTTTGGATCCTCATCCTCCTCATCAGTTGAAAGCTTGCGCCTCCAAAGATCAGTAAATCAGTTTTAGCACAGTACTGACTAGTGATGGTGTAATTTTTAAAAGCATTCTCCCAAGAAGATTTTTGCAGATTCTTGTTGAATTGTGTAGATATGATAGTCTCCATGCAGAAAAGAAAAGATTCAAGAATTATCAGTGACCTTTCAATCCCCTCCTTAAAAACCAAAGCCATAGCAACCTATCAATGAGAGATTTGTTTTTTTCTACTGCAATTTTGTTGAAATCAATCTCCTTTCCTTTCAGATATAAAGCCAGCCTCAATAGAGAGACCCCATGATGTATTACTAGTAAGCCTGTTTTCTGATCCTTGTAACACATTCTAAAAGATATTAGCTAAGAAATCTTAACGCTATGGAAAACAATAAGAGCAAAATAACATTCCAAGAGAGAGCTAAACGTATTTAATTGCAGCTAACCTCCAAATCCCACTTATAAAAATCAGCTTCTGAAGTGAGGCTGGTAAATAGTCAGTTACAAAAAGTGCTTTTCCCCCTGCTACATTCCAATGAATAAGAAAGAGAGCTATGCAATTAAAATCGCTAGCATGGATCAGCGATTCAGTTCAGATGCAATCTGAACCAAAGTATATTTTATGTGGATTACATCTCTGTGTGCGGCATCATGTCAGCTGTGCTAAAACGGAGAAATCATTTTATTTAGTCAAATGTCAGACTAATCTTCTGGGGCTGTTTTTGAATCAATGTACCACTAAATAACAATGGGGAATAGAGAAGGATTTGTTATTATTGTGAAAATCAGGACATTTCTCCAACAATGTCATTCTTGGGAGTGTAAGAACTGTTTTTTAAAAACAAACTGGTCTACAACGTCTTTTAAATTTGGGAGCATACAATCATTTTCATCCTTACAATTGAGATGCTTCATTAAAAGCGCCGAGCCACATTTCTATCATGAACCACTGCAGTTCATCTTCCCTTTCCCATCTATGCCTACCTCTGTGTTCAACTTCAGTCAGGATTCTCTGTTCAGACTTGCTGGAATCATCTTCTGAGATTGTCAGATTTGAGACCACAGAACAATGTTGGGAGCATTACAGTTCAAGTAACTGATAGTTCAACAATCTTCACTCAGGAAGGCCACTATTCTTAGACAGGTTGCAAACTAATCAATCCTTTCCCCCAGATATTAATGGGTTTCATACATGGAGGAAGAGACAAAAATGTGAAAAGAGCAACTCAGGCTTTTTACAAAGTGAAATCTATTTGCACAGATCTAATACACCGCCTAATGCACATTGTTTTACAAAGCCAGGTAATCTAGCAGCAAGATTGTGCCCAGGAGTTTGAAATGTGAAAAGCACATCAAAGCCAGATCAGTTCCACATTAGAGATTCTATTTTCTTTCCAAGTTGTGATAATTAAGATAGAAAGGATTTTGCATCTTGCTAATTTCTGCTCTTGAACCTTAAAGTGGTTGGTGCTTTTTTTTTTTTTTTTTAGAAAAAGAATAATTTCCATTTTACTGGGCTTCATGATGTCTTTTAGCAATGATTAAATCAAAGCTAAGGAGATTTGAAAAGAGACCCTGTTTTTTTTCTTCTCTAACTGCATCTTTCTAAGTATTACAATAAATAGCATATGACAAATTTCCTGTTGAAGATAAATATTTGTGACCAATGAAGTGATAACATATATTCTATGAGCTGTATAGGTACCCTTGATTGTCCATCAAACAGAATATTGAAACAGTTCCCACTTCTAGCCTGCAGTTTTGTAATGGATTATTTATGAAAACATGCTATACTGCGGGGTATTGAAAAAACTTTCATATTTAGTGGCTGTCCTTGAAGCCCTCCTTCAAGCAACAGATTATATATATATTTGTGTATAGTTTCATAGTTTGAAAATACTTTCAATAGCAGGATATAATGCCATTAAATAGAGTTGTAAATAAATTCATGTTTTAACAATATTCTCTCTCTTTGACCAGTGCTATTTCTACAAAGAGAATACTTTACATTAAATAGAATAAGAAGTGCTTTGAAAATGAATTTCTTTTGAAAATATTTTTAAAGCTTTTGTTTTGTTTTTAAAGCCTCAGAAGATACAGAGATGATTACCATAATTTCTCCATAAAGAGGAGAGAGCACAGAAGACAATTCTGGCCTAGTATAATTTCTAACCCTCATCAATTATGCATTTGTAGAATTTTACGTGTGTGTGGAAGCTGAGCCTTGACATTAGATTCTAAATTGGCTGCCTTTTTTGGCAGGTACTCACTCAAACCCATTTCAGAATTTCCCTTAATTTGTCAATTTGATTTGGATGAAATCTGCATAGCACTCTGTTACCCTCCGGTACTTGGAATCAACTCAAATATGTGATGGGTTAGGTGTAACAGCTTGAGCAGTCTGATATACCTCTTACTGCAATATAAAGTGCAAGAGTGTGTGTGTGTGTGTGTGTGTGTGTGTGTGTGTGTGTAGAAAAAAGTGTTAGTGCAAAAAAAAAAAAAAAACAACTGCTACCATATATCAATTGATCTCTCAGCGAGAAAGGAATGTTTGCTGCAGTATGCCATCAGATTCCTATCCTAGAGATATGCCAAGAGGACACTTGAATCCCAGATTAACAGAGTATTTATCTTTAACCCATAATTATATTTAATCATTCCACAGGCACACTATTTGAATCCCTCTAACAAGTCTCATAGATAAAAGCAGCAATTGATGCAACCTCTCTTTGGTATTAAGAACAGAACGGACAGCTTGCTCTAGGTTTTTTCTGCCTCTTTTTCTCTATTACCTTTGTTTCCTTTCATTGCACTCTCTAACTACAATGGGCATAATTACGAACTGTTCATGTTACCAGTGCTAGTCCATTTACTTCAGTGGAATTACTCCTGATCTACACGGCAATAAATTAGAGCCCAATCAGGCTCAATATTTATTAATATTACTATATATATAATATTAATATAACACAAGAACACTACATTGCACATGAGCTATGGTTGCATGCATAACATACCTAACACAGAACTACAAAAAGAAGTGAAAAAGTCAACATTATATAAGTTCTACTCCTCCACCAGGAGATGCACACCTCACCACATACTACATAATAAATGAAACTTACTTAGCTTGCATTTACACTGCCACCATTTACCCCGGAGTGTATACTCTTCTGGATTTCAGAGCTCTAAACACTTGCTTCTGTGTGCACTTGGAGATCTTGAAACTGGATGTTGGTCCACTGTATCAGTCCAGCCAAGGCAACAAGCTGCACAAGATTGGAGTTGTCTTAACCAAATGTCAGCAACCCTGGGTTCTAGTTTGAAGATAAGACCCCTCTGCCTCTTGTCAAACTCAGACAATCCCTTAAAGCCTCTTTGCTATGTCCCTTTCCTTGCAAGTACTTTCCCAAACAAGGGTGGTGGTTACTCACAGTTCCTTCGCTGCAAGTCCACCTCAGTCAGCGCTGGGCACAGCAACAATCTTTGCACTGTGTCCAGTGAAGCCACCAACCACCTCTGAGGCTCTCTGTTCACTCAAAGCCCCAGCAGGCTCTCAGCCACAGCTTCTGGCTTCCTAGCAGCAGTTAGCAGCAGCTCCGGATATGGACAGAGCTCCACACAAGCCAGCAAAGCTCCTCTTCCAAAATGGAGCCCACCAAATGGAGCTCTTCCTGCACTCCCTGAAAGAGGAAGTCTCTCTCTCTCTCTCTCTCTCTTCCCCCACCCCAAGACATCATGGGAGTTGTGATCTCCAAGGCTGGATTGCAGCACACAGCATCTTCTCAACTGGAACACTCCCAATGAAGTTCAGAGGCCCCTCTAGTAAAGGGTGCCTATACTAGGATTGAAACAACACACACTGAGAAAGCTCCATCTGGTCAGAAGTCCCTGTGTGCTTAGCAACACAGGTTAGCATGATCACATTCCCCTGGTGCTCCTCTCTTTGCACTGAATGAAGATTCCAGTTGATTGCCTCTCTCAGAGCCTTCCAGGTAACTGACTCTTGCTTCCAAATCACCTCTACCTCTCTGATTCTGACTACCCACCATAGCTAGGTCCACACAAATCACAGAGTGAAGTTTGTGAGAATGTGGGGGACAGATCTTATACAGGAGCTGAACCTGTCTATGAAACTCATGTCCATAAGAGGTAAGAATAACTACAGGCCTCACCACTTTCAAAATAAAATACACAACTAATTTCTTCAATTTACTTTTCCTTCAATAATTTCTTTACACACAGACGCCCATGCCCTGCTTCACTCACACACACAGAGATGGAATACCCCAAACCTATAAACCAATCAATTTATTTTTCCTACTGGCTGGAAATATTTCTCCAAACTTGTTTCACAAGCCTAAAAACAATTCTAATTAAGAGAGGCTGGTTCAATTTTTGTGTGCAAGTCTGAAATAACGTCTATTTCATGTTGGTTTTGTAGAAAGTCTCACTCTGTTCTAATTCTAGATTTCTCTATCATCAAGTCTGAAACAATGTATTCTAAAGCAATGCATCCTACCAGAGTAAGGCTATAAATAAATCACACAAGTGCTTATTTACATCTACAAACTTGGCATAACTTTTAAATTATAAATCATATATCCTGAAAGATCAGAATAATTGAACTTGACATTTAGTCACTATCTTTTTTTCCAGTTATTTTGCAAACTACAGCTTTGCAAACTCTGCATCTCTCTACCTATAATTCCCCTATGGAAAAGCCATGCTGGCACTCTTTTGAATTCCAAAAAGTTCACTTTTTTCACTATAAGTATATTTACATTTGCTTTTTTCTCCTTCACTGATACTTGACAAAAAAGAAAAGGCTATGAAAAATAGGGTAATTTTGTCAATTGTATATAAAATAAGCAACACTAGTGGATGTGCTGGCAAGCTGACACCCTGGGGACTTATAGACTGTCTAGTTGGTGTGAATATGTGTGCCTGTTATCTGAAAGCAAAGGGTTCCTCCGGGACAAAAGAATGTAGGGTCTGAATTGCTTGTTAGTTTGTGTATTCTACCTGTCACTCCAATGGCAAACCACACCAGACTCCACAATGCAGCAAACCTTCAATTGACCCAAACTGCTGACTATCCAATTTTCTTCTCCACTGGCATTTGACTCACACATATGATTTATACTGATAAAGAGAATTAATGGGGTGTCTATTTTGATCAAATAGAGCAAATACATTACACTTGGTGGAAATTGATCAAGGTTGCATGGTGATTACCTCTCCTCCCCTTCCCACTTACCCACATAGTACTGCATATTTTTTTAAAATGAAGAAACTAGATAAATGACTTAGGGGAGAAAGAATCTAAGACCTATAGGGTTTTGTTTGTTTGTTTGTTTCATTTTTCTTCTTTTGTGGAATAGAAAGATAAACACTTTTGTTAAATGTACTGAAATTTGGAGAAGGAAGCAGGAAGCGCATTTCATATCAGGTGGAAAACTACTACTACGAACTTTCAAAAGATCATGGGAACTTCTGCTCCAGTGTATTCCTCTTCAGAGTCCAGGTGAACTAACTTAGGTATGGGTAGTGAGACTCAGCTGTCACACAGATGGTCCAGAACCATGAAACAATAGAGACACAAAAAACCCTATGTCCTTGGCTACAGTCGAACATGTAATCCATAATGTCAGAATATTACCCAATTATTATTACCCATTATGTGACATATTATCCAAATATTATACTATTCCTGCATCACAACAGTCTACAGAGAAATCACCTGGAAACTGATTTTTTTTCTAGATTTCAAGCACTTTTGTTTTCAGATGCATTATAATTACTATGAAAGCAAGGCTTCTCACATTTATTTTAATACATTATCTTCCAGGTACAAGGGGAACCATAAAGTGCAGACTGAGGGAAAATTTTCACTAAACAACTGTTGTAATCAGGTTTGGATTGGGTTCATTTTGAGGGGTGGATTATGTAACGATCTTGGGGTTCATTAAATAACAAACCAGTGAATGAGAAAGGAATAAAATTTTAATAAAACAAGTTAGATAGCATCTCTGGTAAACTGCTGCATACAGCCATGTGGTGTTCCCAACCCCTTTCTCCAGGACACATCTCCAAATTCCTATGCTCATAATACTGTCCCTTATGAGGGAGCATCACTAAATTTTAATCTTCTACAAACATATCTCTTCATCTTCCCTCTTAAAGAAAAACAAATTAACTCTTATATACGTGTAAGCTAACAACAATCTAGTAACAAATGCATTAAATTCTCAACTCATGTAGTACATTTCCATAAATCCAGTGTGTCAACTACCTAGAGAGGAGAGGTTACCACTATATCACTCTCAAGTGAGTCTTTACCACTGACTTTCCTCAAATGCCCCTTCTCCAAGCAGGTTAGCAAGTCTCTATGAGTCTTTCAGGACATTTAATCTCCTGCTCTGATCTTCTTAGTATCAACCTTTCATTAGAGTCTGAGTTTTTCTCTTGTTCCTTGACAGTTTCTCCTTTGTGTGTTGATGATAAAGGATCAGTCAGATGCGAAATGCAAGAGTCCACTCTATTGTCAATGTGTTGGAACTTTTTGGTATTACTTGTAGACAGGGCCGGCTCTAGGCACCAGCAAAACAAGCTGGTGCTTGGGGCGGCACATTTTTAGGGGCAGCATGGCCGGCGCCAGAATGCCGCCCCTAAAAATGTGCCCCAGCCGCCCTAGCTCACCTCCGCTGCTGCTGCCACGGCGCGCGAAACAGCTGATTCGCACGCCACTACTCACCCTCCCTCCCAGGCTCTCAAACCTGGGAGGGAGGGGGAGCAGCAGCGCGCCAATCAGCTGTTTCGCGCACCGCGGCAGCTCAGGGTCTCCCCCTCCCTCCCAGGCTCTCAAACCTGGGAGAGAGGGGGAGATTCCGAGCGGCCGTTTCGCGCGCCGCTGCTCCCCCTCCCTCCCTCCCTCCATCATAGGCTTGAGAGCCTGGGGGGAGGCGGCAGGGCTGGGGATTTGGGGAAGGGGTGGAGTTGAGGCGGGGCCAGGGGTGGGGTAATTAAAGAACCGGGGGCGGCCAAAATGGTTTTTGCTTTGGGCGGCAAAAAACCTAGAGCCAGCTCTGCTTGTAGATTCCTTCAATTATGGTCTGACTGGACTACGTAAGACCTTGGATGCAGCTGCTCTTTAATGGTAACCCTTTTGCCCCAAGTATTAGAGGTGTGATTCCTCAGGAACGCTCTATCACCTGGGTTAAGAAATGGGAGATCACATGCCCTGTTGTCAAAATAATATTTCTGCTTCCACTTCTGATTTTTTTAATCTTCTGTATGATTTCATATTTATGAGATTTCAGCAAGTTATCACTAATTGGTAAATTAGATCTGATCTTTCTTCCTATTAACAGCTGAGCTGGAAAAAAGCCATTCTCCAGGGGTGTACTTTGGTAAACCAATAAAGCTTTATACAAATCACTCCACTGTCAAAAGTCTTTTTCATAAGGTTCTTTACTGTCTGTATAGACCTTTCCACAAGTCCATTTGACTGGGGGAAAGTGCATCAGCAGTGAACATGGATTTACCAGATGTGTACGTCACAACCAAATCATACTTTTGCAGCTTTATCTCATTATTTGAATCCTTAAGGTCATTTAGTGGTTTGCTAAATAGCTCTATCAGGGGCTTGTGGTCCATTTCAACTTCCACAGTCTGTCCATAAATATACTGATTGAATCTCTCATAGGCAAACAATATTCCTAAAAGCTCTTTCTCGAGGTGGGCGTATCTGGTTTCTGCCTCAGTCAGTGATTTGGATGCATATGCCACCGATTACCAACAATCCTCATGTTTCTTTAAAATTGCTGCACCTAATCCATACTGTCGTGCATCTGCTGAAATTTTAATAGGCCTTCCTGGTGAATAAAACAACATTGGTTCTTGTATCTGTTGTTGTTTAAAACTGCAATACCATTCATTTTTATTCTCTAGGAGTTTTCTCAAAGCTTTGGTAGATAGATTAGGTAGGAATTTTCCAAGATAATTAACCACTCCCAGGGACCATTGGACATCTTTCTTTGACTGGGGACATGGCATCATTTCAATGGCTGAAATCTTTTTCTTATCAGGATTTACACTTTCATTGGAAATAATTTCCCCCAACAAAAGTCAATTCGGTAACCCCTAAAACATATTTCTTCCTAGTTAGTTTGAGGTTTGCAGCTCTAGTTGCATCCAGGACTTACCGAAATCTATGATCATGCTCCTTTTTTGTTGAGCCCCAGATGATGATATCATTCATGGATGTGTCAACACCATTAATAGATTCATAGAGCATATGTATGCTTTTGTGGTACACTTCTGGTGCTGAAACTATGCCAAAAGGGAAGCATAAGAATCTGTATCTTCCAAATGGGTATTAAATGTGCATGGATTTAAGCTTTCTTCAGTTAATTTTAGCTGCCAAAAACCTGAGTATGCATCCAATTTACTGAAATATTGAGCATTGGCAAATTGATCTATAATATGTTCTCTAGTTGGTAGTTTGAAATGGTCTCTTTTTATTGTCTTGTTGAGGTCTCTGGGATTTAAGCATATGTGTTACTTTTCTCCACAAAAACTCACACTTTCTGTTGGTGCCTCAATTTTTTGTATTACTTGGATTGCTTCCAGCCTTGCAAGCTCTGTCTTGCGTTTAACATGGAGTGCAAATGGCACCTTGCTACACCGATGGATAACTGGAAGGACCTGCTTGTTTATCTGGATTATATGTTCACCCTGCAAACATCCCAGCCCTTGAAATGGGTCATGATATTCCCGAAAGAGTGCCTCATAGCCAGGTTCAGTATGATGTCATAGTGAGAGCACCCAATTTACCAGACTGAGTATCTCACATGCAGCTAAGCCTAAAAATTGATGTCACCTCCTTTGGCAGTACAATGAATGGGGAGCCTGTACATTGTATTTTTATGGTTAATGTGAGCAATGTACCTCCCCTTCACTGGTATATTTGTTCCAGAATAACCAGTTACTTTTATTTTTGTTGGTTCCAATTTTGGTCTTATTTTCAGTCTCTCATAATCTTGTTCAGACAGAATATTAAGCTGAGCTCCTGTGTCCAGTTTCAGTGGAATAATTGTTCCATTCACTGTCATAGGCAGTATTCAGACCCTCTCATCAGGCTTGCTAGATCCCAGTACATTTCTGAAAAGCTCCTCAAACAGACTGTCTTTAAGTGAATGCACTTGACTTTTCTGCATTTGGGATCTGCAGCATTTTGCAAAATGATTGTTTCCCCCATATTTATGAAAGAGTTTCCCAAAGACAACACACTGTTTGGGACCATTCCGTGATCCACAACTTCCACATGACTGTCTGTACCCAGTCTTCCCCCTTGCAGTGGTTTTCATAGTGAGTGATTACACTCTTTGATTTGCCCTATTCCAATTATATTCTTTTGTACTTAGTACATGGATAACCCTTTTTGATAGATTCAGCTCTTTGGCTTGTGCTTTCACAGTTTCTGCCACCCTACATATTTGGAGAGCTTCTTCTAAAGTTAAGTCTCCTTCATGGAGCAGTTTCTTTCTTAACACATTGTCTTTAATGCCACAAATGATTCAGTTTATGACCAGAGACTCTGTAAGCTCACCAAAGTCACATGTTTTACTGAGTTTCCTTAATACTGTGACATATTGTATGTAAAACCTTTTGTCTCTCTCAAAGGTTTAATTCCTTTTTGGCATGCAATTTTCCTCAGATGTAGTCAGTATTTTACTTAACTTCATGCTTTTACCTTCTTCAAACTTAAAGTTGTTATAAATATCCAATGCTTTCTTCCCAAAAACATGCAAAAAGATTGCATTTATTATTTTTCTCCTCGGCCCGTGGCTGCTAAATACAATTCAAATCTCTGTCTGAATAGTTTCCAGTTCTCCGCAACATTGCCCGACAATTGCAGATTGGATGGAAGTTGCAACACATCCCTTTTTGGCTTTGCCTTCCCCGCACCTTCTTACCTTAGTCAAGATACTATTGTGCTCACCAAATACACGCAGAAGCCTCTGTGCCCGGTGCTCCACGCATTTCTCTGATGTCTCCCTATTCTCTGCTTTCAATTGCAAACACAGGAGTTAACTTCAAAATGATTTCAAGTATCAGAGGGGTAGTCGTGTTAGTCTGGATCTGTAAAAAGCAATCATTTTGAAAAAAGCAACAGAGAGTCCTGTGGCACCTTTAAAACTAACAGATGTATTGGAGCATAAGCTTTTCTGGGTGAATGCCCACTTCATCGGATGCATAAGATGAAATAAATAAATAAATTAATTAATGGAGATATCCCATCTCCTAGAACTGGAAGGGACCTTGAAAGGTCATCGAGTCCAGCCCCCTGCCTTCACTAGCAGGACCAAGTACTGATTTTGACCCATATCCCTAAGTGGCCACCTCAAGGATTAAACTCACAACCGTGGGTTTAACAGGCCAATGCTCAAACCACTGAGCTAGCCCTCCCCCCATTGCAGAACATGGGCATTCACCCATGAAAGCTTATGCTCCAATACATCTGTTAGTTTTAAAGGTGCCACAGGACTCTCTGTTGCTTTTTTCAAAATGATTGCAGTTTCCTTCTCATTCCTTCTGGTGCCATGTAATAATCTTGGGGTTCATTAAATAACAAACCAGTGAATGAGAAAGGAATACAACTTTAATAAAACAAACTAAAGAGCCATGTGGTGTTCCCAACTCCCACCTCCAGGGCACATCCCCAAATTCCTATGTTCATATTACTGTCCCTTATGAGGGAGCATCTCTAAATTATAATATTCTACAAACATGTCTCTACAGATGAACTGTCAGATCAGTTCTTATTCAAACTTGTTGTCCACCGTAATATCAGGAATAGAGCAGTAAAATGACTATGACCTGAAATTTTGCATCTGCAGAGTGCTTTGTATGAAAGTAACAAGGGATGTGTTACTAAAGATTTGGCATGTGGCCTGCCAGGGTAAGCCCTCTGGTGGGCCGGGCTGTTTACCTACCGCGACTGCAGGTTCAGCTGATCGCGGCTCCCACGAACTGCGGTTTGCCACTCCAGGCCAATGGGGGCTGCGGGAAAGAGCGGCCAGCACATCCCTCATTCTGCACTGCTTCCCGCAACCCCTGTTGGCCTGGAGCGGCGAACCGCGGCCAGTGGGAGCCACGATCGACCAAACCTGCGGATGCGGCAGGTAAAGAAACTGGCCCAGCCCACCAGTGGGTTACCCTCGCGGGCTGCATGCCAAAGATTGGCAATCCCTGCTAAAGAGAACACTGCTCTACAGCCAAAATGCTTCTGAAATAAATGTAGTCAAACTTTACTAATTCTGGGTCACTGAGAACGAAAATGATGCTTAAAATTGTTGATTGGCTCTAGTTTTCAAGATATGCTATTGGGTCAGTATATACGACCCTTGACTTGGGAATGGCTGAGGATAAGTGAGTTATAAAGGGAAGGAATCTCAATTTAAACCAGAAATGACTAAAATACATCTTTGACTGGACCTATGAATAAATCTGTGACTGGGTTTGGACAGTACTTGCTTTTTAGGCAAAACAATGAATGATGCAATCTGAAGCTGGTATTGTGTCATACATGATATGAATTGCATCATGTTATTCCTAGAAGTCATGGATGATGCAATCATAATGAAGCTTACATCACTCTGCTGAACAAATTGCCCTATATCAGCTCTAGAAATCAGACAGTGTCGTGCTCTCTTATTTGTCAGTGTTTGATTTTGCAAAGGGACACATTTCTGTTTAGCCAAAGTGAGCAGAGATGCCTCGTATTTGTGTGAACAGTGCAGATAACTTGTGCTACCCTGTTTCCCCGAAAATAAGACATCCTCCGAAAATAAGGCCTACTTACAGTTTTGCCTCCCATTGTAATATAAGGCATCCCCCCGATAATAAGACCTCCCCGATAATAAGGCATCCACCGATAATAAGGCATTTTTCATTTCTGAAAAATAAGACATCCCCTGAAAATAAGACCTAGCGCATCTTTGGGAGCAAAAATTAATATAAGACACTGTCTTATTTTCGGGGAAACAGGGTATGTTTGTGGTGAAGTGACTTTTGCATCACAAAAGCGCAGTATAACCACTATGGTTAAGAAAGCCTATCACCTTTATTTTGGCTGCAAAATTGGAGATCAGGACAAGAGGTGGGCCCCACACGTATGCTGCAACACTTGTGCAACAAATCTTTGCCAGTGATTAAACAGGAAAAGGAAATCTATGCCTTTTGCAGTGCCAATGATTTGGAGAGAGGCAACAGATAATACCAGCAATTGTTACTTCTGCATGGTGCCTCCAGTTGGGAAAGGTGTGTCAAAGAAGAAAAAATGGACTGTGCATTATCCACACATTCCATCAGCTATATGCCCAGTACCCCACGGAGAAGGACTGCAGGTTCCTGATGCACCAGAATCAATCTCACTTGAGTCAGACGAGGAAGGGGAAGAGGATGAAACTTCTGGTCCTGAACCATCAATGTCACAGGACCCACATTTTCTCCCATCCTCCTCCTCTGAACCACACCTCATAACACAAGGTGAACTGAATGACCTTGTCAGGGATTTGGAACTACCCAAGAGTAAGGCAGAGCTGTTGGGCTCCAGACTACAGCAGTGGAATCTCCTGGCAGGTGATGTTAGGGTTTCCATGTTCCGTGACCGTCAAAAGGATCTTGTCCCATTCTTCTTCATGGAAGGTGATCTTGTAGCCTGCAACAACATCGATGGTGTGATGGCAGCCCTCAACATCGTTCACGATCCAGATGAGTGGAGACTGTTCATTGATTCATCGAAGATGAGTCTTAAAGCTGTTTTACTGCATAATGGCAATGTTTTGCCATCAGTTCCAGTTGGTCATGCAGTCCATATGAAGGAAACCTATGACAACATGAAACAACTTTTGAGGTGCATAAACTATGACCAACATTAGTGGCAGCTTTGTGGCAATTTGAAGGTTGTTGCTCTTTTGGTTGGTCTGCAGACTGGATACACAAAGTAATGCTGTTTTCTCTGGGAATGGGATAGTCATGCAAGAGATTCCCACTACATCAAGAAAGACTGGCCACTCCGACAGTCATTGGGGCCTGGGAGGAAAAGTGTTCAGCATCCACCACTTGTTGAATCAAGGAAGATTTTGTTACCACCCTTACACATCAAACTGGGTCTGATGAAGAACTTTGTCAAGGCCATTGACAAAACACAAGCAGCTTTCAAGTACCTTCGTGGAACATTTCCAAGGTTAAGTGAAGCTAAGATAAAGGAAGGTGTCTTTGTTGGTCATCAGATTCGTGAACTTCTGCGAGATGATGCATTTGACCATGCACTGCGTGGCAAGGAAAAGACGGCATGGAAAGCCTTCCAGTTAGTGGCAATAAATTTTCTCGGAAACAACAAGGCAGACAACTACAGGTTGTTGGTGGAAAACCTCCTCAAGGCATACAAAACCCTTGGTTGTAACATGTCACTAAAGATACGTTTTTTGCACTCTCATCTAAATTTTTTTCCACCGAACTGTGGAGCAGTGAGCGACGAGCACGGCGAGCAATTTCACCACGACATTGCAACAATGGAGAAACGCTATCAGGGCAAATGGAGCCCATCAATGCTTGCAGATGATTGCTGGACAGTGACAAGAGATGCTCCATTTAATGAATACAAGAGACAAGCCAAGAAGCGCCGAGTAGACACTGAATAGGACTAAACTATGTACATAATAGTTTTTTGCCTTTTGTTTCATAATACATTTTATTTATATAACCCTTTTGCTGATTTTTAAAGTGTTACATAAACAGGACAGGTGAAATATTATCATGTAAAGCAACCATAAACACATGAAAAGACCTAGGTTTACAATTTATGATTAAAACTCTACTATCTATACAATATACATAGCCATAAAATGTAAAAACTTAAATATCTTAGAAACAGTAGCCAATCAGTTGTTTTAATTGTCATATTTGAATTCAGCACATCAAAATACATAATAAATAGCACATTTTATCTCTGAAGCAGATGACTTCTCAAAAATTGTAGACTAGTGTAATCAGTGAGCTTCACAGTATCTTTCCTTCATTTCCTGTCTCATTTTCTTGGCTTTGGGGAGTTACCAAATTTCAGTATAGTGGTTTTCTTAAAATACTGGTGAATTTAAGCCAAATGAGAAGTCCTTGTGATCCTGATGGGCAAAAATGACCTCTGTAGATTCTGGGACCCTAAGTGGTGCACCCTCCCCTTAACCTTCTGTACATGTGCTAGCCTTGGATATTTTCTTTCAGCGTGAACTCCTGTATAGTGGTTGGTTTACAGGAATGCTTAAAATAATCCGTATTGGTATTTAATGTTTTTAGTCCATTGCACGAAATTACACACAATGTATATGAGGAAATAAAACCTTTTTAAAAAAAAATCTGAAGAATTTCCCTCTAAGACTTTAGAAGAGAAATTATAAACAAATGAAAGAAGGAAAAATACAAATGTGCATTTTATGGAATTTTTATGTTTTTCAACCATAATGGTACTTCATTACATTTAAAAAATATATTTATAAAATGAAAATATTGAACTGAATGTTGATGTAAAACTGATGCTGACTGAGAGGGAACTCAGCTTTGGTGAGAAAACCAGGCTTCAAAAATAGTGGATTCTTTTTTATTTTCTTTGTTCTGGAATTGTTCATATGACCTATTTTTTTCCTTTACTCCTGCCAATTAGGGTCAAGGAATTACTCCACAAATTAATAGCTGTGGATATCTGTGCATCATTAGAATGCATGTTGCAGAATGCAGCATACTAAATTTGACTCTGTGGTTGTTTTTATACTATGACTCTACTAAAATAGCTGCATCAGCCAAAAACAAAAAAATTAAAAAAAAACCCCTCAAAATGCTTACTACAGTACAAGCTATTGACTGTGCCAGGTAATCAAGCACAAATATAGGACTCATGGACTTCACAGAGAATACAGAAGGACTGCAAGTCATTACAGATCACAGTGCATAGCAAAAATTGTGCAAGAAATAGTACTGTAAAAAGAAGTCTGATGGACACTAGATTTTGCAGAATTTACCTCTATATAGGTTTACTATGACTAACTGAAAATGAAACCTGTCATCCAAGAATATATGTTACTTCTTACAGAGCTCTGAGGCAGGGTATTTTTTTGTACATCTAGATTGTTCTACATTATTAAAAAATACACTGCTGTTTAACAACTTCCCTTTTTTAAACCCTGTTTTCAAAATTCTTTTTTTTTATGTTAGTGGTTTTTTTTTTTAACAGAGGCCACTAGTGTGAACACTATCTATCATTCAGTGTGTGTTCAGTACACATTTAATCCATTGTATGAAATATCTCCTTAGAATCTCATTGTAAGACTCAGCCAATTAGTTTTAAGATGGCTAGATAATAGGCAGATTTCAGAGAAGGGCAATTTCGTTTGTTTAATGGCATAACTGGGTAAATTCTCTTCTCACTGCATGCTGAGAGAGGGATTGTTACAGTAAGTAGCTTTCTAAGCCAGTTAGCCAGTCAAATACACACCTAGTATAGCACAAGACAAACACGAAAGGTAAGAGAATAGGACAAAGGAGCAGGCTTGCTATTTCCATGAAAAATAATGGTGGCAAATGAACCAGGGAAAGGAACAAGTGGGGGTGCTGATTGAACCACCATGACTTATAGGACTGCTAGCGAGACACCTTTTGTCAGGTTGCCACGTGGACAAGTGCTGAATTGCTGCTGGTCTATCAACAGAGAAGAAAGCAACTCAAATGTTGGATTCAGAAACTGGCATGAATCAGAACTGAGTAGGGATGGGCCAGGCCAGTATTCAGATAGGAGACTGCCAATGAACATCAAGGTAGAGCTGGGTGAATAGCTGACTTTTTAGTTCAGTGGCAGTTGTGGAAAAAATATCTGTTACAGTTGAACTGGATCTGAAAAGTTTCAGACTTGCTGGTGAACTGAAACAGTTAGCTTTGAGACCTTTCCACAGTAAGGATATGAAGCTGGGTCCCCTACCTGTCAGGTGAGTGCCCTAACAACTAGGCTAAGGGGCATTAAGGGGGAGGAGGTGAGGGCACCGGTGACTCCTCCCCGTCCCCCTATCCCATTTTGTGAATGGCTCAAAACTGTGTGTGTCAATTTCACAAATAGTTTAGGGTTAACCAAAACTCTATTTGTCCACAAAATAGCACCCAGCTCTGTATCTAGGTGCTGCAGGAAGTGGAGATGGCGATTCTATGAGTGACACTTTCCCCCTCTTTGAGTCAGTGTTGAATCAACACTTCAACATAGGTCCCAGGGAGCACTTTTATATGAGATGTAAAATGAAGGTTCTTCTCCTTGTGATCATCAGTTAAAGAGCCAATAGAATTTTTTGAAAAAGTAAAAATCACTTGATGATTACCTGTTCTTTCATTCCCTCTGGGGCACCACCTGGCATTGGCCACTGTCAGAAGACAGGATACTGGGCTAGATGGACCTTTGGTCTGACCCAGTATGGCCATTCTTTATGTTCCTATGTCCTGGGGAAATTTCTGTTCAGTTAATTAGGTTTCATTCTGCCTACCTCAGTGCTCTTGTAGTTTCAGTTGGTGGTGGTATTCACTTTCACTTTCTGTCCCCTGTGGTTGTAGAATGGTACTAAGTGTTGTACAGGAATAGCTGTCCTGTTCTTCAGAAATGCCAGGATTGTTGTGGCAAGTGCCATGATCCCTCTCTACAGTATATCCCTTATCTACATCACATCTATGCTGTGAAGCTCAGTTACTAAATGGCTTTGAAAGTGCTTTGAGATCTCCTCATGAAAGGTATCCTTGAAATGTAATTGTTATTACCTCTGAGGTGAAAATGGTGAGTGAATCATAAGTATTATGTTTCATGTTAAGTATCCTCACACCTCTTGTCAACTGTCTGAAATGGGCCACCTTGATTATCAATACAGAAGTTTTTTTTCTCCTGCTGATAATTGCTCATCTCAATTAATTAGCCTCTTAGTGTTGATATGGCTACTTCCATCTTTTCATGTTCTGTATATATATATATATCTCCTTACTATATATTCCATTCTTCCCTGAGGTAGCCACTCTAGACAGTGTGACAGTCTGAATAGCACAGCTCTCAACCCTTCCTTTAAACCAGAAGTAGGCAACCTATGGCAGATGTGCCGAAGGCGGCACGCAAGCTGATTTTCAGTGGCACTCACACTGTCCAGGTCCTGGCCACCAGTCGGCGGGGCTCTGCATTTTAATTTAATTTTAAATGAACCTTCTTAAACATTTTAAAAGCCTTATTTACTTTACATACAACAATAGTTTAGTTATATATTATAGACTTATAGAAAGAGACGTTAAAGTGTATTACTGGCACACGAAACCTTAAATTAGAGTGAATAAATGAAGACTTGGCACAGCACTTCTGAAATGTTGCCGACCCCTGCTTTAAACCATTTGTTCTCAAATTCAAAATTTTGGATATATACCAGAAATCCCTGTTAGAAAGCTTTGGTGAAGCCTTTGTATCTTCATGTAACCTGCTGATCATTCTAATAGTCTGGTCCCAAATATCCTCTGAGTACTTTAAAATTTCCTGGGAATATCCCCATAGTAGTCAATGGAGCCAGCCTATATTCAAATACAATAGAAACATAATATTTTTTCATGGCTACTTTGAAAGTTCTTTCCCCCAATCCATTAGTGAATGGATCATAGGGGATATCTGTGACATGAGATATACCATTATTACAAGGAAATGTCTGTAACTGCCTCATAATATTGCCTTTGTACTGCCTCAAATCATCTCTGTTTAATTTCTCATCTATGTCTTAATCTCCCTTAACCTTGACTATTGCAATTTATTTCATTATGGTCTTAGAAGTCTCAGCTCTCCAGAATATCACTTTTCAACTATTCATATATGTATGTACAAAAAAAAAAATACAATCCCATTACTCCATTTCCAGACAACTCCAATAGTTTCCCATTCACTCTAGATCCAGTTTAAAATTCTCCTTTTTATAACTCCTCATATTTGTTCTAAACCAGGGGTTGGCAACCTCTGGCATGCGGCTTGCCAGGGTAAGCACCCTGGCTGGCTGGGCCAGTTTGTTTACCTGCCGCGTCGGCAGGTTCGGCCGATCGTGGCTCCCACTGGCCGCGGTTCGCCGTCCCAGGCCAATGCGGGGGGGGGGAAACTGTGGCCAGTACATCCCTCGCCCGCACCTCTTCCCGCAGTCCCCATTGGCCTGGGACGGCGAACCGTGGCCAGTGGGAGCCGCGATCGGCCGAACCTGCCGACGTGGCAGGTAAACAAACTGGCCCGGCTCACCAGGGTGCTTACCCTGGCGAGCCGCGTGCCAGAGGTTGCTGACCCCTGTTCTAAACCATATATCATATTTCTTCCTACTCCACGCCCTATTTATTTGAAAGAAGCCTCCTTTCTTTTCCATTCAATCTCACTGTTGTCAGTGAGCATCTCCTTCCTTCCAGCACCTATTATCTGGAACAGATTTTCTATATCTGTCCCTCCAACTCATCAACTACTCTACTCATTTAACAAGCTGAAAACAGATCTTTTCTTCTTTCCTGTGCCTTTGTATCTCTCCATTACTGCAGGAATTTTAGTTTAACTGTTTAAAGTGATTGGGGATACAGTTAATATGCAAGATGCTATACAAAATACTGTGGTGTAATATTGCATTTATAATAAGGACATCTGGGTCTGGTATTTTGTAGCAGAAAGTGAATAGTTGAGACTAAAGATCTCAACCTCCCTCTGGCCCTTAATGACCAAGAAACATATTCCTGGTCCATATTTCTTAAGAAAAAATAATGCATAGCAATTCAGAATTTCCACAAAAGCAATAGTACACTAAATTATTGTCTTTTTCTGTGCTCTGATATTAAAGAGACATTTTATTAAAGTCATATGAAACCTTAGTGCTTGGTCACAGGTTTTGTTACAACCTCAAACTTGATCAAAGTTTATAGAAAGATAGTATTTTAGAATGGTTAACCTGTCCAAATTTCAGATTAATCTGAGTTGACATATGTGAAAATACCCTCTTTTTCCTTGGTTTGGGGAAGGAATTTTGTTTTAAAATCCAGATCATGTGAATGCAACAGACAGGTTTGCTTTGCATTTGTATGATTGTATATTTCAGAAACTCAAAGTGAAAACCACGTGGAAAAAGATCAACAAGGATTAAAGCAAGCAAACAAAAAAAAATCAACAAAACCTCTGAAAATTGAAATAATCAAATCCTGCATGGCTGTAATTTTAATTTATCTTTTTATTGGTATTTCTACCAATTACAAACTTTCATCACATATTCTGCAGAGAGGTCATGTTATGTAGGAGATATAGATAGAACAGTATTTATTTTTGTAAGTTAAATTGTTTGCAATTACCTCAAATGTATATAAATATTGCTTTTCTTCCACTGATATTTTAAACCTCTGCGAGATCATTAATTGCAATGAAAGCTATATTTCTGGAACAGAGATTCACAACTTGTATATAATGGTTGAAAAACAAAGGAACAGTATTATCCCAAATCTGACAAACATGATAAATTGATCAAAATAACTGATTTTCAAAAAGCATGCCAAGTATTTAAAAGGCTATTCCTACAAGATGGCAGGGCAACATAATCAGTTTATTCATCATCAATTATGTATCACATTCTAAATGTACAGTACCTTCACTAAGGACCATGTAAAAAGGCAAGGTATTCAGAATAATTGTTTGTCAGAGTAGAACAATTTATGTTTTCCTAACTCAAAAAAAAAAAATAAACACCTCATTTGGGAAAATATATCATCTCTGTCTTAATCAGTACTCTTAAAAGAGAAAAAAATGGGTAAACATATCTATTGATTTGAGTTGACATATGGGAAATTAAATCAAAAATATGCCAAATGTAGAAAATGACAAAATGATGCTATAACCCAAACCTGCTGCCAGGTAATTACACATACAGTATTGCTGTATGTGTAATTGCTGTAATCTTTCTTTTTGACAAAGTATCCTTAAATCCACTGTCTATATGAATGATACCACTATAGTTTGGGTGCTGTTCTGCTTATGAATGCAAAGATTGACATAAAATAAATGTCTCAATTAACTAAATCATAACCTTTCTATCAATAAAATTGTGTATTCTATTTAACCAAACAGGATATTATAAAAAAACCTAAACAATAAATAAAAAGTTAGTTGGAATACTCACAGTATATTGAAAATAAATGCATAAAGAATATAAAATGTATCTCTTCATATAAAAGTTATAGATTCATGTTCACACATGAACATGATTTCTGGTTTGAAATCTCTAGGAAATAATTTGCCCTCAAAATGTGTAATAAAGTGATAAAAGTAGCAACTCTTTCCATCCTGATCACTTAATCAGTAGAGATCTCTATTATCCTTCTTCTAAAGAAGTAAAAAGCTACATGCCACTTCTTTGGACTCAAAAAAGCAGAATACATTAAACCTTTCATTAAGATCACAGCAGCCATTCACGTTGAGACCTCCAAATTCTAATTGCTGAACTGTCATTGGGGAAAAAGTCAAATTAAAAATATTGTAGAAAGCAAAGCAAATATGTGAGAGGGTTCCTATTTCTCATTCATCCCAAAAGGAAGGGGAAGGTTACAAGTGCACACAACTGCCCATGAATATTTTAGTGAACAGCAATGTTAGTGAATGCTAACAAACAGAGATTAGAGGCTCTCCCTGCCTCCTTGCTCATTTTGTTCAGGTTATATCAGATAATAGGTCTTCTCTGTTTCCTAAGGTTTGTTTTACCAGCATTCATTTTCAGATGATAAAAAATGAGAGCCTAGATAGGTCCATGATATCAGAAACTCCATTAATATTTAATACACCAAGGATTTACTTAGTTTATTATTAATTATAATTATTTATTTGTTCTATGGTAGTTTGTAGAGGCAACAGGCCCATTGCTCTAAGCAATGTACATACATATTATTCAATGGGACAGAGGTGTGTGTGTGAGGGAATCACCAGAGATACGTGAAATTTAATTTATGCAAGACTATGGCCCTGATCCCAAAGGCAGACCCTTGCTATTTTAATGTCAGTGAGATTCTGTGTGGGTGCAGGAGTCCACCATTATGGGGCGTTTAAATGATCTGGGCCTACTTTTTTTTGTATTTTCCAAATTGACACTGCTACTAACAACGGCTACCCCCTTCCCTCCTTGCTCACATAGCTTATTTCTTTCTTTCTGTCATCTCTTTCTTATCACTGGTGGCCCATTCCTTTTATCTCTGCTTTGGCTTTTTTTCTTTTCACTCTTTTTCCTGTCTTCTTTTTTCCTCCTGCATGTTTCCTTCCCTGTTGTGTACTGTGTTCATTCAAGTACAACGGTCTGTAAATTTGTCCTGCAAGTCACTATTACTTTTCAGCAGATGGCACTGTTATTTAGTCTAAATAATCTGGCAGTGGGGCAGGCAATTAACTTTATAACACTTTAAACAATAAAATATAGATTGTTTCATATAATACATTTACATAAGAATCATATGCAGAACAAGAGAATAAATTAGTGACAAAGATATTAGAAAAATATTACAATGACATGAATGTGCTAAATATAAAACATTACAACTTTCAGATCCCGGGGGGAAGTGTTATAGAGGGGAAAAATTGAACTGCCAGAGTTTATTCACTTAGGAAATTATCAGCATAATTTTTGGTGGAATGTATAGCATTCCACACAACAGCACACTTTGGTATTAGATGTGATCATTTTATTGTAACCAACCCTGCAGCAGAGGGTTGCTGCAAGTTCCCTGGTCCACCTACACCCATTAGTTTGCTGAGTGTACCATAAACTTGAAGACAAGTGCTGTAGGTGCTTCAAATGCTAGGCCTTTCAGGTTCAACCCCTTGGTGGATTCCCATAAAAATTTAGTCTGACAAAGAACAGAGGATTGCTTTGCTAGGGTTCCCATAAATAAACAGTGCAATTATCCTAGGCCCGATGTCTTACAGGGACAAACAAAAGATGAATCTGGATCAAAAGTTCCCCTAACTCAGCCCAGCACAGGGCGTATGAATGTCGGTCTTCCTCCTGCCTAATGCCAGGAATACTCCCTCCAAGCTATCCCTCTACCAGAGGCAATTAAGCACTGACCTGCAGATTAACCAGAGTCCAGTTCTTTTGTTTATCTTGCACAGCAGATACACCCTGACTGTTGACTCCCACTGCTACTACTAACCCTGCCTCTCTAGAGAGAAGAAAGGATCCCCTGCTGCTTTCCCTGTGTCTTATCATAGAATATCAGGATTGGAAGGGACCTCAGGAGGTCATCTAGTCCACCCCCCTGCTCAAAGCAGGACCAATCCCCAGACAGATTTTTGCCCCAGATCCCTCAGTGGCCCCTCAAGGATTAAACTCACAACCCTGAGTTTAGCAGGCCAGTGCTCAAACCACTGAGCTATCTCTCCCCTACAAGGGAAGAGGGCTCCTTCTGCCACTTCCCCTGTTTCCAACTATCACAATATTTGGTATGTAACCCTTCTGCCAGGTCAAGTTGATAGCAGCAAGGGCCAGGTTCAGTATATAGGGGTCCCCTCCCAACAATGTAACTCAAAACCAGCTCAAGCCCCCACCAAGTGACCTGGGAAAATCTTACACACACCGCTAGGCACCTCGAAAGCACAGAGTCTCGGTGTAGCAGAAAATGTTTAATAACATGAGGTAAATGACATCAGCATTAAATTGGGAAAACACCACAACTAGAGTTCGTAGACCAAACCATGAGCAAAGACCCACCCCAGCAAATTGGACCGTGTCCTTTCTCTTTGGTTCTTGAATCCAGCAACCCAAGAATCACCCAAAGTCCCAAAAGTCCAACAACCTAAAAGTCTCTGTCCATGGTCAGTGCAGCCCCAGAGTTCAAAAGTTTATCTGCAGGGTTTTAACCCCCCAGCCTGGGTGGAAATGGGGGGAGGGAAAAGGGGGCACGCAGGGCATTAAGGGGCACCTTATGTGGTCCGAGGCCGACTGCCCACCTCTCCGTGGGGTTCTGCTGCAGCCTTCACCACGAGCCGCTCCACTCCACCAGCCGTCCCGTGAGCTGCTCCTGCCGTCCCACAAACTGCTCCGCTCTACCAGCTGCTCCGCTCCACTCTCCTCCTCCAGCCATCCCATGAGCTGCTCCAGCCGTCCCCGCAAACTGCTCAGCTCCGCTCGCCGTTCCGTGGGCCGCTCCAACCGTCCTACAAACTGCTCCGCTCTGCCAGCCACTCCACCAACCATCCCGCAAAGTGCTCTGCTCAGCAATATAGCTTCAGCCTCCCCCACTAGTTAACACAGCACTCAGTGATCTCAGCTCTTAGTAACCTTAGATCTTTAGTAATTTCAGCTCTTAGTGATTTCAGCTTGTAGTAGGGGAGCCCCACTGCTGGTACAGCATTAGCCTAAAGCAAATTCAGCTTAGCAGCCTGTAACTAGATTCCTAATAGAATCAAAGTTAGCTCTGACATTCAACAGTGGAGGAAGTACAATTGGTGTTTTAGGCTCACAAAGAGAGGAGGAAGAGGTGACAGAGACACACACCACCAGATACAAATACCTGCCCCCAGCCTCTCTCACTTCACTGGGTTTTGGAACTTGTGTCCCTTGTCTAGCAAGTGCTACTTAGTTGATGGTGAGACCTTCTGTCATAAAACAGTTTCCTTGTCCTTCATTCATATAATCAGGGTAACAACACTTTATTCCTCCTGCCCCAATAACAGCGAAACTGGGGATCCCACAGCAGCCAAAGTGACCATTTTGGGCTGCTCTGGGCTCATGCTAGGCAGGGTAGGTGTGCCTACGCAAACAAGATCAGCCCCTGAAGTTCTTTTCCACAATGGCCACAATTCACCACCAGATGTCAGGGTAGAGCTCATCCTGATTCTGCTTACAGGTATATGCAGTGTTCATGTAGCCATGTCAGTCCCAGGATATCAGAGAAACAAGGCGGGTGAGGTAATATCTTTTATTGTCTTTGAAACTTGAAAGCTTGTCTCTCTCACAAGCAGAAGTTGGTCCAATATAAGGTACTACCTCACCCACAGTAGGTCATGTTTTTCTTAAAGTCCCAGCTACTGGAATTAGGTTAAGAGAATCTCAGCTTTGTGTTTTTAAGTAAGTTTCTAGCCCTCAAGGTTGCAGAGAAAAGCTTGATAACTTAAACCCTAAATGCTCCCCAAACTCATGTTCTCCCAGTAGCAAGATCACAGTTAAGGTTGCTTTTGAATTTTTTGTTTTGCAGGGACAGTACCCCAGTGACTTACCTTGATTTGAAACCATTTTTGTAAACATGCCATAAGGAATTTAAACCAAATTTCAGCCACTAATTAATGAGAGTCTAGAGTGAATTCCAATGTGTATTTTGTGTTTGTATGTTGTTGGTTTTTGGGAAATTTGGGAAACCCAGAAAAGTCTGATTTTCTTCTTCACACAATGCACATTTGCTGACCCCGGAGCTGTAAGACTGTGACATCAGAGATAATTAGACACTCATTTTTCCCTTCCATCGTTTGTGTCCTTGGGGAGAGTTCCATGGTTGTTTTGCAGCATTTGCCTTTGATAACTGACTATCCTCATACTTCCACAACATTGTTACTAAGGGTATGTCTACACTACCCGCCAGATCGGCAGGCAGTGATCAATCCAGTGGGGGTCGATTTATTGCATCTGGTCTAGACGCGATAAATCGACCCCCGAACACTCTCTTGTCGACTCCTGTACTCCACCGCCTCGAGAGGCGCAGGCAGAGTCGACGGGGGAGTGGCAGCAGTTGACTCACCGCAGTGAAGACACCGCAGTGAGTAGGTCTAAGTACGTCTACTTCAGCTACATTATTCATGTAGCTGAAGTTGTGTAACTCAGATCGATTACCCCCCCCCACCGCCCCCGAAGACCAGGCCTTAGAAGGGTCCCAGGAGGAGCTATAATGGAAGCAGACAGGGTTTGGATCAGCTCCCAGTGTTCCTTTGGGTTTGTACTGGGGTAAGTTACTCTATTTCTTTTTGAAGGGTAATTTTTTATTACTTTCCTCAAAAAGGGTTACAAGACATAAACTACAAAATTCCAGCTCCTTTTCGTGTAGATCGTTACTTACTAATTACCTCAAAGGCAATGCTTTGTGATTATTTACCATTCAAAAAAGTGGGAAATTATAAATCTGAGCCTGTGCTCAGTTTTCTGTTACACGATTAAAAAAAAAGTCACCTAGCTGTTGCAGTGAAACTGAAGTTGCATTTAAAAATAATGTTTTGTTTGAATGCAGTTTAATTACTTTCAATATATAGATCAACATGGTCCTCATTGGTGAAATAGTCTTTAAATGTATGCAGAAGTATCACCTTGCATACACACAAAGGGAGCAAATTAAGGATGCATGTGCAATGTTCATTCTGGCATTTCCTAACCTGAGTACTTGACTTTGCAAAATTTAAATCTTTCAATTTGTATTTCTGGATTTTTTATGGTTTAGTTTATTGATGAGAGAAACCTTAATTAACATTAAACAAAGTTTTTTGCTTGTGAATTATTTTTAAAACCTCATTGGCTTAATAATCTTATGATTTTGGGGGACTGGCTCATTATTTTTGAATGCTCAGAGTTGGCAATGCTGCACCCTTGGGGAGGTGAAGGGGAGGCACCAAGACACTGCCCTTGCCTGTCTGGGAGGGGAAGACAACCCTACCACTATGACTGCAATGAGGTTGGGGCCATAGTATAGGAGTGGGTCAATGGATGACCCTGTGCCATGGTATCTCTAGGGCTCTGGACTATAGTAATTCAGCCCTGCTGCCTAGAGCACCTCTCCTCCATTGCCAGATGCTATTAGCTTCCTTCAAAAGCCCCATTTATTGTTGCCTCTCTCCCACTCCCCCGCCCAAGCCTTCTCTGAATTGCTGCTATTCTTCTCAATGTCAGGATCTCCTTTATTGCTGCTGCCACTTCCCTCCCTCTAAACTCTCCACTCCTGTGCGTCAATTCATACCCTTTCTCATTCCTTCTCCCCAAGGGTGAACGGCAAGTCACTGAGGTACAGACCCTGCCTCCATCTGTCCTCAGACCCCTTTCACTGCTGCCTTTGTTCCATCAAAGCTCTCCTTTTCCACTACTTCCTTTCCTTCATTCCAACAAAATGTCCCTCATTTTGCCTATCTCCAGGCCCATTTCTGCTGCCTCCCTCCTTTCATCCCCTGAAGTACCCACCCCTTTTTCCTAACACCTTCAATCTCTCCTTGCTGCTGCATCCTACTCCCATTCCGATCCCCTCCCCCAGTTCCTTTTCCCCTCCACAACATCACTCACTGATACCTCACCTTGAAACCCCCTTTTGCTGCTTGTCTTCCCCTGACAACTCCTCTGAGTGCCTCACTGCTGTCTTTCCATATACATTGTTTGTAGTGCTTCCTTCCATCCCTTCAACCTTCCTGCTCCTGCCTCATTTCCTAACCTTCAACAGGCACCAGGTTGCAGCTTTCCCCTCCCCTTTCTGCATCCTTACTACACATCTACCTCTCCCCAGAACCACCAGCTAGCTACCTCTCCTAGGTACTTGGCCCCCCAATATAATAGCGCATGAACGCTTGACTGTATTTAATGTATTTATCCTCAATGCCTTGTGAGGAAGGGAAGTACTAATATCTCCATTTTACAGATAGGAAACTGAGGCACAGAGAGACTTCCACCACATGTCCCTTCCTGCTGGCTCCCATTTAACACCCTTCTCAAATACCTCAATCCCTTCCTCCCCTCATACCTTCCTTGCTGCTCTGTCCCCCTCTTCACTACTCTTATTGAGCCCTGCATCCATAAGGCCCTTCTCACTGTAATCCTGGGGTCTGCTTCCCCACTAGTTACCTGTATCTGCTTCCTTTCTCCCTCCTTCAGCCTTCATCCCAGACATCCTTTTGACTGTCTGCTCTCCATCAACCAGGACCCAGCGCACTCTGCTGCATCACATTCACATTCCCCTTACAGTTCCTCACCACATTCTCCATTAAGGTCCAGCGTTTCAGGTTCTCTCCAAAATATTTCTGTTCCCTTAATATTACCCCTCCCACCACACACACACACTACAACCCCCTCCAATTTGTCCCTTTGCACACCTCTCTCTCTATTCAACCACTATTCCTGAGGCATGGCTCTCTAAAGCCTCTTAAGCACAAAGCACAACCCCCGACCTCCATGTCCCTAGTTCCAAATATAATGTTACATGTACTTCCCAGACCTGCCAAAGGGGTAAAAGTTAAAGTGTTGGAGTGTTGCCATATGGATCAGATTTGGGAGGAAGTATAAACAGCACTGAATCTGGGAGCAGATGGTTTGGATAGGGTGTGATGCTGAATATATTTGAAATTGAAGTAAATATACGTGTATTGGGAGCTTAGAGATTATTACAATTCTACTAATATTTTTATGCAAACCTTAGACATTTTTGGTAACATATAATGTGAACATCATGTTTACACAAGGTTGTTATACCAGTCAATTACAAATGGGAGTTCCATATTATGGATGAAGTTATTTTTCTGAATTACAATGTTTTGTGTCTGTTAGGGTAATTTTCATGGTTTTGCCAAGAAACTTCTCCATCTTTTTAAATATTGATTCTAGTGGCTTCCAGCCAGCTTCACTGCAGTGATCAAACAGAGGGGGTCAGACAACTCCACGCATTCTCAGAATTACGTCTTGTTTTTCTGAATCATAATTAGAACGAAGATTTAGTCATGGGTATTTTTAGTAAAAGTCATGGACAATAAACAAAAATTCACAGCCCTGTGACCTGTCTCTGACAGATACCCTTGACTAAATCGTTGGTGTTCTGGAGGGCTCTGGGGGTGCAGCTGCTGCTCTGGAGGGGGGACTCTGGGACACCCACTGGTGCTGGGGGGGGAAGGCTCCGGGGTGCCCACTCGTGTCATGGTGGGGTATGCTCTGGGACAACCGCTAGTGCTGGGGAGAGGCTCCAGAGCAACTGACGGTGCTTGGGGTGGGGGCTCTGGGGCGCCCACTGGTGCTGGGGCATCTCCAGGTCATCCACTGGTGCTCGTTGGGGCGGGGGCAGCACGGCACCACCGCAGCCATTGCTGATGCAGCCCAGGGGGGCGGCCCAGGAACACAGCCATTGCTGAAGCTGCAAGGGCGGCCCAGGACCATTGCTGCTGTTGCTGGCAGGGGATGCCCCCGCTGGCCTGGGACCACCACAACCATTGCTGATGGGGGCAGCCTGGGACCGCCGCAGCTGCTACTGGTGGAGGGCGGCCCTATTGGCCCAGGGCTGCTGGTGGGGGGTGGCCTGGGATGCTACCGCTGCTGGCAGGGGGCCGTCCAGAACCACTGCTTTTATGGGAGGATGGTGCATTGCGGCTGGCCCCGGCGCCACCCGAGCTGCTCTGTTGGCCTTAGTGTCAATGCACCTGCCAGCTGCAGAAGTCCTAGAGGTCCTGGAAAGTCATGGGATCCGTGACCTCTGTGACAGACTTGCAGCCTTTATCAGAATCAACAAAAAATGTAATTTTGAAAGGGGAAAAGGAGGATGTAAAACAAATGGAATTTGTACTAAAATAATTTGCTGTTTGAAAATTAGGTTCTATTAAATTGCCAACAAACCTATAAAGCCCCAATAATACTATTTTCATTACCAGGTATAATATCTGGAAAACTCTGAATGAGAGAATTTTTTTTAAAAAAATGCCAGAATATTATACATGAAAACAGCCCAATGTATTTTCAACAACCTACCCATAAAAGATCAACTTGTTATGAACTCCAGATTTCTTGATGTGGAATGCAGCAAGGGGTAAGGCTTCCAAATACTGAATATTTTATAAACCATTTTTTTTCCCTGAGCTAAGTCCTCGAGAGTGAGAAGAGTGGTGTAGGATCAAACCCTTGGCTCTCGTTAAAAAAAGAAGACTCAAACTGAGTGAACTTGATTGTTTGCTGTGTTTTAAACAGTCAATAAGCTTAAAGGGACACTCTCCACTCAAGTTAAGACAAAAATTTAGGGTTTTTTTTTTTTCCCTCAAAAGATTCTCAGAGCTGATTGGAGGGAGGAGGAGGAAAAATATTTTTTCATGGCAATTTTAAGTTTTTTTTTCCTATAATGTTTGGCAAAATGTAGCATTTTTGGTAAAACTATATATTTGTTATCCAAAATGTGATTTAAAACAAAAACAAAAACCTAACCATAAACCAAAGATTATTAAAAAAAATCCCCAAACATTTTTGCTAAACTGAAAACCCAGAAAATACCAACTCAAATAAGATTTCCATTAAAAATGTTGGTTGTCAAAAATCCATTTTTGTCAAAAAAGTTAACGAACATTTTTAACCAGCTCTATTTTTACAAAAAAGCCCAACTATTGATAAAAATATTTTTACTTATATTAATAGCAACTCCAGCAGTTTTAAGAACATAACAGTATGGCCTCCTGCTACTGTATGTGTCCCCAAATAAAGGACTAGATCATACTATAAAAGTGTTAAATTAATATATTGTAAATATGCAACATCAATATAATGCAAAAAAATCAATAAAATCATAAATGGGCTTTGTGTGACTTTCATACATGGTGAGGAATAAAGGTCATGAAAGTGCAACCTGACTGTAGGTCAGGGATCGGCAACCTTTGGCATGCGGCTCGCCAGGGTAAGCCCCCCAGTGGGCCGGGCTGGTTTGTTTACCTGCCGTGTCCACAGGTTTGGCCAATCGCAGCTCCCACTGGCCGTGGTTCACCGTCCCAAGCCAATGGGGGCGGCAGGAAGTGGCGAGGGATGTGCTGGCCGCCGCTTCCCACCACCCCCATTGCCTTGGGACAGCGAACCGTGGCCAGTGGGAGCCACGATCGGCTGAACCTGTGGACGCAGCAGGTAAACAAACCGGCCTGGCTTGCCAGGGGGCTTACCCTGGTGGGCTGCGTGCCAAAGGTTGCCGATCCCTGCTGTAGGTGGTACTGAAGTGTGGGGGCTAGGTTATATTCAAAGTTCCTCTAGCTACTGGTATGGGGTGACACAGCCATTGGATCTGTGTAATCATGGACTCTGTGTAGTCTCCCCACATCATTGCCTTCCATGCCAGCCTTTGCAGGGCCATTACAGAAAACACCTCTGCAACACACAGGCAGTGCAGAGATCCCCTGCACAGACCCACTGCAAGGCTTAATCAGTGCAGAAGACTTTGTGTGTGGGCTCCTCTGCACTCATGTGAATTTTATCTTCGATGATGTCTGGCAGAGCAAGTCAACTGTCAGTCCAAAATGACTGAAAATTATAGTATGTTTCATAGCTATATAAAAGAAGAATAGAAACAAGTTACCCTTTGCTACCCTATAAAGGAACCATGTGTAGCGAAGACTCCCTATATATTCCCATTTCCTTGAAAAGAGGCAATAGGCACAGTATGGAAAGATCCATTCTTTCTAATGCTTATACTATGTACAAAAACTAGGTTACTGCACAGAAGAACATTATGCTAACACTACAGAAGTTTGACTCTCTTCCAAGTATTGGCTTGTCAAATGCTTTCCTCTTAGGCATTTGCTGATTTTAAACATATCCTCTTCCCATGTGTACCTCCTTTTCACCAGTGTGCTCTTTGACTTCTCTTACATAATTCCCAGAAATGTAAGTCCTCTGAGAGTGTAGGAGCATGGGAAAAAATGTCACACATAACAAACACTCTCTTTACTCATTTGGAAACCTCGGAAGTATTCAATCCTTCACAAAGATACCTATGAAAACTCTAATTTCAATTCGTATTATATTTCCTTCTCTGCCATGACGTCCAAATCTTTACTCAAATGGGCTAAAGAAGGATGTGCTAAATTTAAAATAACTTCCTGTTGTTACAAACAAAATAATAACATCCATCATTTTTATTCTTCATCCCTAATTTAGCGAGGGTTATTCAGAACCAACACCACCCCTCGCATTTAAAACCTCTGGTGCTTTATAGTCAAATGGAATAATTTTAAATGATTTAAAGTGTATGTTCAGTAACTTTTCTGCTAATTTTTGGTAAAATAGTGAGCACTAATTTAGAAAAAAAAAAAGTCTTTACCTGCAGGAGAATATTTGGCATAAAATGAATTACTATATCATTTTAAGCTATTTTATTAAACTACTTATTTCCTATAAGCATATAGCACAGTGCCATTCTTTAGGAGCACAGGATAAACAAACATTCTCAAAACCAATCCTTCTTCATCTAAGAAAAACAATAGTGCACAGAATAACAATCAGATTTTGTTTTACATGACTTTTTATTAAGTCTCTTTTGCACAGAACAGTAAACCTCGGAAATGAAAGGACTCTGGCTAAACATAATGTAGGCCCATTTCAAAACTGTGTCTTTTCCTACCATGTTATGTCTAGCCATCTGGACGTCCTCAAGGCAAGTGTGTGGCCTGAGCATAGATTTAATATACTATTATATTTCAGAAGACTTTTTTTAGTGGACTATCAGCAGTTTTAATTGTATTCTGAAAATTAATTCCAATATTAAAGTGAATGAATTTTTAATTAGTTGCATGGATGGCAACTCATTTACTGATGTTATAAAATTACTTCCCGTCTATAATAATGTAGTTAGATAAGGTGTGTTTTAATTAGTTCAGATATGCTAAATAAACTGGAAGTCAGGGAAGGAACTGATTTGGATATTGGCACAGTTAACTACACCTCAAGTAGGATGATTATAAATTATTCACATGATCAAATATAAAAGTAAAAGCTATTGAAAGACGATTAATGACTTGCATTCCTAGATTTAAAAAACTGTGAAGTGAGAATATAGTAAGGAATCTATTACACTAATTATAGTGAAATCAGTTAAATCATTACTACATAGGATAACTACTACTACAGAGTATTATACCAGAAGCAAAGATTCAGCTCACAGCTATCGATTGTATTTTATAATGAGCTCTCTGAATGGCAGTATGGGAATTCTAGAGCTTGCTCCCACTTTCTTTTAGGTTTAATTTTGTTTGGAGAGATTGTTAGCTGCAAGCTAGGATCAAAAGGTAAAATGCCTTGGAGTACTAGATGCCAGAAGAGATTTATGGCAGGTTGACCAGGGTCTCTGAAGTCTTCAGTGAGATTTGGAGGATTTTGCTATTACTTTGCTATTTGATGCGTTTTGAAATGCCAGTAGGACAGGTAAGACAGTATATGATACTGATGGATCCTCGGATATGTGCGAATTGGTAAGCATGCACCATGTACCTCCTCCCCCTGGAGTTTATGAACAAGACCTGCAAATAAGCTGACACTCTTTTATTAAGTACTTCTCTCAGTATTTGGTGACAAAAGACAGTCGAGGATTTTGAACTCAGTAAGAACATGTTTATCAAGTTGGTAACAGCAATCCTGGACAGAGCACGGCAAGCAATACAACCCTATAACTGAAATGTGTGATGAATAATCTGCAGCCCATAGAGAAACCTTTTCTATTGTAAAAGATGATTAGGGTATATAGTAATATTAAAGTATTAGCATTAGTCTCTTATGCCTTCCTCCGGCAAGAGGCATTTGAGGGAGTCACCCTGAGTCAAGAATGGTTCAGTGTAGGAATTAGATCTGTTTAGTGAGACTGATTCTGTTTATTAGGTCAGGAGAAAATTAAGTTAAGTACTATATCAGGGATCGGCAACCTTCGGCACATGGCCCGCCAGGGTAAGCCCCCTGGTGGGCCGGGCTAGTTTGTCTACCTGCTGTGGCTTCCAGGTTCGGCTGATCGCATCTCCCACTGGCTGTGCGAGGTTTGCTGTTCCAGGCCAATGGGGGCGTGGGAAGCGGCACGGGACGAGGGATGTGCTGGCCGCCGGTACTTGGTAGAGGTGGTACTTGATGGAAGTCACATGACCACATGTCTAGAGCATTTTGTGCATTCAGATTTTACTCATCCAAGGCAGCACAGTCTCCTAATCATGTGCATCCTGGTAATCAACGGGGGAAGCAGTTTCCATATGCAGAGAGAGAAAGGTAGCCTCAATAAACTTTGATTTCATTGGTTGAATCCTCACTGCCAGGCAGTAGTGCCCCACAAAGATACTGTCTCATATGTTAATGGTAAAGAATCATAGCAAGAGTTGATTTCTAATACTGAGAAAATAACTTTATTTAAATAAGGAAAACAATATAATGCCTATTGCTATTCTGTCCCAGTGACTCTATCCCTATCTCTATAATTGTAGACATTCTGACTAGAATCTTCCCCCCAGACTCTGCTGCCTGGCTTCCTGCTACAGATTTCAAGAAACAGTGTACACATCACAAGAGGATTTAATGCTATTGGAAGGAATGTTCATTTTGGACAGGATATTAGTGGGAGCAGCTAGGGAGAATACAGTGGGAGAACTACATCTCTTGGCAACACAGAATCCAATTGCACTGTGGTGTCCCAAGCAGTGGGGGAGAATAATGTTGTAGGGACTGCACTCCTTCACATTCTGTGTAAACTTTAAACTAATTAGGTCCTCTCTAATTACATACAGGAAAAAAATCTGATTGAAGTGAGGGTTTAAGTCAAACAGCAGACCATAATATGGACCCACAGCACATTCAACTGTCAGTACTGCCATATTCAAAAATATGAAAACATATTTGTGTTTACCGTCATCAGATTTTAAACATCAAAAAAAGTTGTTAGTTTAAAAATAATTATAGTAAAATGACGTTCTAAAATAAATTAAACATCTCTTCGGGTTTGAGACCGATAATATTATTTTTCAACTATGAACTATTTTCATTTTAGTTTAAAAAAAAATATTGTTCTTCTCTTTCAAGTGTCTTTGACTTGAGCCATATCCATTTTAAAGACACAAAGAAGCAGTGGCCTGGATTGATACAGAGTTAGCAAAGTGTATCAAACTGCCAGAGGATTTAAGATTCTTAGGATCCAATACACATGATCTAGACAAGGATTTAACATTATTCTTAAAAACACAAATGTAAGCCATCATCATACATACATCAACATGTAACATCGATAGTTAGAATTTTCCTTCCCAGATCATGATTAGATTAATCTGAAAAATATTTAAGAAGTGAGGTGACTAAATAATTCCTAACTTCCTGATATTCTTAGAGGCACTGCTATAGTTAAAGTTGCAAAACACTTCCTATTAAAAGACATCTTATGCATATTTATGAAGTAAGTAAGGGTCATTCTATCTCTTTTACAGATTGGTAATCTAGGACTTCTAGTTGGTTTTTTTTTTTATTTGGTCCTTCTGTATGCATAAGTGGCCAAATCAGTGCAGAGCTGGGCTAGAATTATTAACTCTTAATCTCCTGTTCCATTTAACGTAGAAAAGATGATAGGGTAGAGTTTTCAAAAAAGGCTCATCACACTAGTTTAACCACGTTTATTGACATCAAAGGGAATTTTACCATTGACTTCAATGGGAGGAGAGTTAGGCAAATTCTAAACTTTTTTGAAAATTCTGTCCTTAGCATGTTTCTTCCCCATCAATACACCCCCCATCACCATCCATTAAAACTAGCACATGTGAAAAAAATTATGATTTTTAATAATAAAGTGTTGTATAAAATACGTAAATAGTCAATAGGTCAATAATCTGGGTGGCTCTAGCAATGTTGTTGGCCAGAGTGAAATATGTTTTCAGCGCAAGCAGCCAAACAAAGAAAAGTCACCAACAAAAGCCACAGCTGTCCAATCAGATCAGAGCTAAAAAAAAAAAAAAAAGCCATGAAGCACAGCAGTTTGGCACTTCCTGGAGGTTGGTGCCCAGGGTAACCACCCTGCTAGCCTTTCCCCAGAACTGGCTGTGTCTATGACTGCAGAAAAAATACAATGTAATTGGAAATATAATTAGTTGAGAGCTTTTATGTTGATAAATTTTAATTTAGGTAATTAAAGAACAATATTCATGGGAAGCAGTTGTAGTGCCTCATTAGATTTCACACCACCAACTCTTCAAAGAAGTGTACTTTCTTGTTAATCCTTTATGTTCCATAGTTATCTATTGTATTACATTTGTAGATGAGGTAGAAAAATGTAGTGCTGTGATTCCAATTAAAACAAAATGTCAGGCAAAACAGGGTGCCTAATAGCTTACCTAGCATTTGCAGCAATTATTTTGTCTTTGTATCTACACACCTGTACACCATTATCCGCACAGTTTGTTTCTAGGTGCAGTCTGAGGTATGGTTAATATAAAGCCCATCATGGGCTGGGTTACAAGTATCTCAGAATTCCTCTTTCCTTATGTGATACAACAATTTTTGAGATCAGTGGTGCTTGAGCTAACTCCTCCTCCGCTCCCACGGCTTTCCCCAGTTTAACTGCAGTGGGGCTGGAGGCAGGCCATCCTCAATGAGGGGTCCTCAACTGTACAATTAGCTTCTCTCATGCGTTTACATAAGTTCACATTGCAAGGCATATTTCTTCTCCCAAGCTTTTCCTGTGGGAGGAGGGAGGAACTGTTGCAAGGAGGTGGTGCCAGCAGGTGAGGTAGGAAGAATCATGCTTTTACCCTTAACTTCTTAAGGTCTTGGGTGAATGAAATATGTCCTGCCACATTCTTCACTATCATTAAGTGATCATTTTGCTCACTAATAAAATTAAGTTTGGAATATTCAACAGCTTACAATTTTGCTTTAAAAACCCTCAGAGTTGGAGGGTTTGGATTAAAAGCAGATAGGGGAAGGGGCAGGGATGTACACCTGCTATGTGACTAGGTCAGAGATTCTAACACCACAAGGACGCAGGGGCGGTGAATTGTATGGGCCCCTGGTGCCTGGGTGCCAGCAATATTCAGGGCCCAGGGGCACGGCTCCACCGATGTTTGGGGCTGGGTCTCTCCACCCCACACGCCTCCCCCCGAGTGTCCCCCAGCCCCACTTGCTGGCCCCACTCACCTCCCCTGGGCCCCGGTGTGTCCCTCCCTCTCCCCTGCAACTCCACGCTGACTCTGCTCTGCTGGCTCCCAACATCAACTGCTGCCACAGGGTCCTAGTGCCCCCACCCACTAGCAGCTGGGCAGGCTGCCCTTACCCTGTCTTTCCACCTTGGACCTTTCCCTTCTCCGGCGGGACCCTCCACTAGCACACCCCCCCGCCCGCAGTCACCGCTCCTGCCCCATGCTGGGCAAGGGGCAGCCCCATCTCCCACCCTCAGTGAGGCTACAGTAAGGGGAAGCAGCTGGGGAGGAGGCAGCCTCCCCCCAGCACTCACCACAGGGTAAGGGGGCTTCCTGGACCTGAGAGGGGCCCTAGGAGCATGTGCAGTGACAGTGGTGTGAGGTGAGTGTGCTACTGAGGGGGATGGGGGGAGGGCTCCCCCAGAGCTCACTGCTGCCGATGGGAAGAGGGCTAGGGGGAGTCCTCCTCTCTGGCCCCAGCCCCAGGGCAGTCTTCCTACACCCTAAACACATCCGCAGCCCTGCCCCACCCCAGAGCCCTCACCCCCACACATCCCAACCCTCTGCCCTAACCCTGAGCACCATCTCATACCCCAAACCCCTCATCCCCAGCCCCACAGCCCTCACCCCCTCCCTCTGCACCCCCTCCCACCCCCAAACTCCCTCCCAGATCCTGCATCTCTCATCCCCTCCTACACCCCCATCTCCAGCCCAGAGCTTGCACCCAAACTCCATCCCAAAGTTTGCACCCTTCACCCCCTCCTGCACACCCACCCCCTACCCCAGCCCAGAGCATGCACCCAGCACCCACACTCCATCCCAGAGCCTGCACCCTGCATCCCTCCTGCACTCCAATCCCCTGCCCCAGCCTGGGCCTGCACCCCAGACCTCCTCCCGCCACCCAAACTCCCTCCCAGAGCCTTAGGCAGATGTGGGGGTGGAGTTTAGGGGAGCAGGTTCTAGGCACCACCAAAATTTCTACAAACCTGCCACCCCTGCAATCATCTAGTTTCTAGTATGACCTCCTACATAACACAGGGCCAAGAACATCTCCTAAATAATTCCTGTCAGCCTCTTTGCAGCACTGTTCTGTGTCACATTTATTTAAAAAGGGATTACTTTAAGACTCACTTTTTTACTTCAGCTGCCTCCTTCCACCAACCCATCTTCAACAGGTGTTGCATGTAATAAGATTAAAATTGTGGGTCAGCTTTCTTTTACCAATGATTTATTCTCAATACTTTATCATCAGTGTTTTGCGTGGTGTTTGGTATGCTTCCCTCACACATGTTGTATCTTAAAGAGGAGATGAAGCTCTGGGGATGGCTGAACTAATTGTGTTGAAATTGCTGAAGATGAATAAAGCAGTATATCGGAGTAGTGGAGCCCTCTGTTTTCAGTTTGTTTAGGTAAAGAGTTCCAGTGCTTAACTCTTCAAATACTAAAGCTGGTTAACTGAAGAGTGGAGGAGGGAAGACATCGTACAGCTGATACACTCAGAGGTGCTATAATGAGAGGGATAACAGCTGCACAAGAAAGTAACTGGAGAGAGACAAAATTTGAAACCAACTCTCCCATGAAGATACTTTTATTTGGGCAAGTCGAACATGGGAATGACTATTACCATGAGACAGTTTGCAATTTCAGTTTCACAGAAAAAGTTAATTTGGATTTAACTTCCCTTATCCCAGGAATAATCCCAAAGTACTTTATATTCGAGCTGGTTGAAAAGTTTCAAATGTAGATGTTTTCTGCCAAATGCAACATAACAAAGCTACCAATTAGTTATGGTAAAAAATTAAATCATGCTGAAAGCATGGAAAACTGAAACTACATACACATTCAGAGTACTACAAAAACAGAATATCTAATATGCAAAAAGTGCCTGTAGAGGAGCAGACTCGCCCCTGTGGTGCCTCCTGCTGGTGACTTCTGGGAATTAGCTCTTCCAGCATCCTGGAGCGCCCCCTGCAGGCCAGTGATCCACCTGTCCTCTGGCCCCAGCATCCCTCCCGGACCCCGGTGCCCTTGTATCTGGGGTGCTGCCCCCTGGCAGTACCCCTCAGTACTAGGGTTTCCCCTCCCCAGGGAACCCCCACCCACTATCCCTACCTCACCTCAGAATAAGGCCACTGCCAGTCATCAACTAGCCCCCGCTCCCTGGGGTAGACCACAGTATAGGCCACTTATCACAGGCAAGGAGGGTTTGGACCTGCTGCCTTGGCATAGTCCTGGGCTGCCCTCTGCAACACCCAGTACTCCTTGGCCTTCTACTAGGCTGCAGCCTGGGGCTATCCAGATTGGAGCTCCCCAGCTCCTCAGCCTTTCCCCAGCCCTGCTCTACTGAGGTACCCTGTCTCTGCTCCCTGCAGCCAGGCCCTTCTCTCTCTGAAGGTAGAGACAGACTCTTCGGGCTCCTGGCTCGTACCCTTTTTATACAGGCCAGCTGTGGCCTAATTGGGGCTTGGCCCAGCTGCAGCCACTTCCCCCAATCAGCCAGGGTTTTACCTTGCCCAGCCCCAGCCCCAGCCCTCTGCAGGGTTTTTCCAACCCCTTCAGGGCCGGAGTGGGTGTTCACCCCGCTACAGTGCCATAGATATCCAGTAATGACAAGTGATCAGTAGTGGACACTGGTTTTTCTCTCCACTGGGAAAAAAATGTGGTTTAAACTACAAAATGAAGCTTTTATACCAAGGATTTATACAAACTTTCCTGGTTCAGATTAAAAATACTTTACTCTCATGCCAAGCTCTAGAAATGTTACTAAAGGGAACAAAAAATCTCAAGCTCTTGTCAGAGGTAGACAAAATACATAAGACATTTTTAGCTCTCACAGAGGCTTATCCTTTATAGCAAGGATAGACAACCTTTGGCACATGGCCCGCTGGAAGCAGCGGCCAGCACATCCCTCGACCCGTGCCACTTCCCGTAGCCCCCCTTGGCCTGGAGCAGCGAACTCTGGAGTGGCTTACCCTGGAGGGCCGCATGCCAAAGGTTGCCAATCCCTGATTTATAGTGAAAAAATCACTAGTCAAAGCAATTCTGCAACTTCAGCACACAGGTCAGCTTGGGCTAGTCATTATGACAATGACTAGCCCATGCTGTTATAACTCTAGCTCTTATCCAGCCCACATATTCTATTACAGCTCTCTAGAGTCCCTTGTACCCTGGCAAGTCTTCCAGCCCACTAACATACATTTTCCCCCATGCTCTGTGAAACATGCTTTGTTCAATGCTTTGTTGTGAGCCCTTAGCAGTGATATACGCTTCCCTTCTTACTCATTTGCCTCTCAGACAAAAAATCTTCATGTTTTCCTGCACGTTTCCTGTTCCAAACTTCTTTCATTAGTGTAGTTCATGTGGTACATCCAAGAACTCATCCCTCTGGTAGAGCTACCAGTCACAGGGCTATCTTAATTATGTTAATCGGCCTCTCCAGGCTAAGACAATTAACTATAATTAGCTGATCCCTTTCCTCCTATACTTTCTGCCCTCAGGGAGATTTTAGGTTATTAAGCTAGATAGAGTAGCCAGTCCCTGTCCCATGGTTGTCTCCCAGGCACAGCCCTTGGGCATTAAAGAGAAGGAAATATCTTCCAGGTCTTCTTCCCTGCACCAACCCTAATGAACAAAAGAAATCTCTTAATGACAGAGACTCAGTGTAATTCCATCAGTGTTGTCTAATATGGAGGAAGGAAGCCTGAGCATAGCAGCTTGCCTAATCATTAAAAAAGATTATGGACCTGATTCTCTTACAGCCCTGCAATTTATGTAGTCATTTACATTTGTGCAAAATGAGACTAAAACTGCAATTCTGATTTGGACAGCACAAGGTACAAATGATTAAACAAGGTATAAATCAAGATATATAGAGTCTGGCTTTCCACTATTATACACTTTCTACAATGAACATTGTTACTTTATTTTTAATGTACGACGTGCTCATTTCAAAGATTGTTGGATGCCTGCACAATTTTGTAAAAAGACTATACACATCATGTTGATGAATGTTTGGAAAAAAGGCTCACCTAAATAAAATATACCACTTTCCACCCTGTCTTTATGACCAACAGCAATAAGGATATATTAAACTAATGGAGAGGCAAACTCTACTGTGAATGCCATCTGCATTTAGCTTTCTAATCTGGGTACCGTTAGCACGAGCACCTCCGCTAGTCTCATCTGTCAGAGGAGTGCATAGGAAGAGAGGCAGTCTCTCAGATACCAAGGATCTAAGCCACATAAGACATAATCCATGTCACTGTCACAGAACTAGCTGAGCTCCCACTCTTGGACACTCACAGTGAGAGATACAACTGTTGGATACTGTGTGCTTTGATCAAATGGAGTCCAGGCACTGCCCCTGGCAGGAAACCTTAGACACATTCTCCAGGTGCAGATTTTCTGTCAAGCACCCCCTCCTGAGAGCTGAGATCTCAGCAGTCCAACTGCCTAGCTCCTGGGACCAATACTGACCACCCAGACTTCCCAGTAGCTTAAATACATCTTCTCCTGCTGTATGGACATTCTTGATACACAGATTAACTCTTCAGGGATACAAGATAGGTGTAACATAGGCACATACTTTGCCCAGGATTCTAAAATACTGTTGGGTCTTTACGTAATTGCATGAGAGCATACAGGTCATATAGAAAACAACAGACCCCTGAACGCAAAGTCCCTCACTCTAGCTCACCCTTCTTCGGGGAGACCTCCTCCGTTCAGGTAGGCAGTTCACCTCATCAGGCTCCTGTAGAAGCTATCCCCTGCTTGAAATGGTGTGAATGACCAAAGATTCCAAGTAGAGCAGCTCCTGCCCTTTATAACCATCCATCCCCTGTCAAGGCACTCCCAGTTCCACCTACTACCAGGTTACTTTGTTGCCAGGCAACCTTCCCCCAACAAACCAGTTCCTCTGAGTGGGAGTCTGTCTATTGTCTAGGACAGTAATTCTTAACCACGGACATGCATACCCTTGGGAGTACTCAGAGGTCTTCCGGGGGTACATCAACTCAGCTAGATATTTGCCTGGTTTTACAACAGACTACATAAAACGCACTAGTGAAGTCAGTACAAACTAAAATTTCATACAGACAATGACTTGTTTATACTGTGCTATATACTATGCACTGAAATGTAAGTGCAATATTTATATTCCAATTGATTTATTTTATAATTATTTGGTAAAAATGAGAAAGTAAGCAATTTTTCAATAACAGTATGCTATGACACTTTTGTATTTTTATGTCTGATTTTGTAAGCAAGTAGTTTAAGTGAGGTGTAACTTGGGGGTAAACAAGACAAATCAGACTCCTGAAAGGGGCACAGTAGTCTGGAAAGGTTGTGAGTCACTGGTCTAGGATGCTTGTATTTGAATAGAGGACTATTCCAATTTTTTGTCAGTCCCCTTGGAATTTCAGTCCATCGTGGAGGTTAAAGCAGAACAGAGAAGGCACATGCACATTCAAAATGGAGTTTGCAGCTTGGCAAAGATACAGAGAATTCATAATCTCATATGAGTTCATAAATTGTATAGCTAGATTCCACCTTGAATTCCAGCTGCTAGCAAATATGAAGCTAGAGCAGTCTTTGGAGATTTGGGGTGATGTTTCCTGCAGTATCACCACCAAACAGGCAAGCAGCTATATTTTGACTAGTTGAGGATCCCAAATCTTTTTCAAAACTGTCCCCTGTAGAATGTATTGAAGTAATTCAGTCTAGAATTCACAAAGACTTGTATAAGTGAGGTTAGGTCTGTAGCTGAGATAAATGGATGCAGTTCCATTTTTAAAAATAGACTTTAAACGACATTTTTGGCTACTAAAGTCACTTGGGAATGCATGATGCAGGTAACACTGCCATGCCCTCAAGAGGTTTCTCTCAACCTACTGTACCAATAAGACTGAGCACTTATCAATCACATCCTTGTCATCGTGTGTCACTTGTGTAACGGAGAGGTACATGGAGCTGTTGAGACATTTCAAATGATATTAGTCAAAACACTGGCAGGGTAGACATTAGGTGATGGACTATGTCTGTTCCAGCTTTAACTTTTATTGGTGCAATTTCTCATTTTTAGAATGAGAACTGTCATTAGAACCAGCACATTTTAAAGGAGTCAAAATTATGTTTCAAAATTATATAGGGCTAGGTTTGAATTTGCAAGCCTGCATCTTTCATTCCCAAGCTTATGTTTTAATTGAACCCAAATTCTTTGTGTACTTAGCGCCACAATAATTTTTGCTGCCATGACCTAAGTTTGGGCTGCTGACAGTGAAAATTGTAAAGAGACATGTTCAAAACCTTTCCAAGAATTCATCCCCAGCAACACATTTCAGACTCAAGTCACAAACTAATTTGAATACATAATATCATAACTCGTGTGTCTGTATTGCCAATAAAGCTCACATCTGTGTACCCTGTGAACGCGACTGACAGGGGAGTTATAACAATTCCATATCTGTAATACATTTGCTCCAAGGTGCACTTGCACATGTTATATATTTTAATACTTCCTCTCATGGATAACTTTAAAAATGTTTAATAGTATTAGTATATACAGTCAAATTATCATAACAGAGTGGAATGATTATAAGGCTACATGTGGGACAAGCATAGTTAGATATAATCTTGAGTAAAAATGGGAACTATCAGATTGCACTGGGATATTTTAAGAGATTTAAAAAATGTAGCAAAGTGTTCTTCTCCTACTCACACTTGTTTGTATGTGACTAATTTGTTCAGGTAGCTTGATTTCCAGTATGCATATGTGTATCTTAAAAATGTCTGAGTGTTCCATTATTCTATACCCACATCTCTATAGACACTACCATTTTATTTATAGATATTTAGTTGTGAAATCTTGCTGAAGAGTGAAATAGTTTTGCATACTCCAATCATTTATTTTTCTATAGTGTTTTTCTGTCATTGCTAAGGCTCAAATCCTGCAAACACTTAGTTATGTTTCTAATATTACTACTGTGAGAAGTTCCATTGATTTCAATGGGGCTACTCACAAGAGGAAATCTAAGCACATGCGTAAGTTTTTACAGGATCAGGGCCTACATTCATGTTTCCTAGTTTCTGCCCTAGTCCTACAAACTTCTCCATATAGATGGATCCCTGCACTGTAAGTTGGAAATGTAAGTTCAGATCCTCAAAGGTATTTATGGACCTGAATAAATCTGAGCATTACTCTTACTCCCAACTCTTTAGCATGTAAGTTATACCCACTAAGACTCCCTTACATACTGTAGAATGGATATTTTGGTTTAAGGAAATCTACATGAAAGTAAGTAAGTTCTAACTTACACGATCTTATAGATTACTTTTGAATTTGGCCTAAAGTATGCTCATCTAGTCTGTAATTTTTATTTATATTTAAGTAGAGAATTAGAGCACAATCATCATTTTTAAACAGAAAAAAACAGACACAGAGATGAGGTCTGGAAATAAGCATTCAGCCTCTTGTAAATTGGAAATTTATCTCTGAGAATGAATCTTTTCAAAGGGCCAGTGTAGCTTGAATATGACACTGTCAGCAAAGTAACTTAAATGATGCCAACAAAATATTGTGACATTAAGAGCATGAAGAATTTGGCACTTATTACAGCATAGGATTGGGAATAGAGAACAGGACACCAGTAGTGCTGGTGCACAGTGATTAGCAATATGGAATAGAACAGTGGCAACATGAGTGATAAGTGGGAACTCTGAGAGCAGAAAAAGTAGCTTAACAAAGAACATAAGTGGAGGAGAGAAATACTAAGGGATATGCCAAGAAGGAAGGAAGTGCAGAAGGAGGGAAAGCAGGAAACAGCGATAGTTAGGCCTTAACAGAAAAAATAAAACAGGCTGGTGAGGAAAGATCAGTGATAAGTCTGGAGACAGACGGGGACACCTGGCATAGACATATAGGATACTGGGGCAGTAAGTATAGGACCAGTTTTACAGCTGTGCTGATACAAAGTGGGTTTAGGATGGGCATAATCTATCCTAATAAGGGAACAATGCCAGGAGTGCAGCCAGCTGCTGCAGCTCACAATCAGTCACTGGTGCAAGGGCTGTAATGGGTTGGGGCAGGAGTGGGGTGGAGGTTGAGAAGGTTCAGGAAGATGCATGGTAAGAGAACTCCACCACAATAATTCTGTACCCTTTCAGTAGCCCATACTTGCCATGGCAACAGGGGCAAGCTTAGAACAGCCCCTCGTTAGGGGAAGTGAAAGCTGCCTTCCTTCTACCCTCACCATGGGCTATATCTCTGTCCTAGGGACGAATCTGTTCCAGAATGCCTCAGAAGCAGAATCAGCATATGGAGGATGGGGACTTGGAAGCTGATACTGAAAGAAACAGGCATTAGGATTAGACAGCAAGAATGCCCAGGAAAGAGAAAGAAAGGAGGAGGATGCCTAGTGGGAAGAAGAGTTGACAGACTTGAAAGCAAAAGAATATGGCACAGAGGGATGAAGTTTTGATTGAAAGGCTGGGAAAAAGTATGGTATCAGGAAGCAGAGCAAAGTGATCACATCAGAGAAAAAAGCCAATGTGAAAGAGAAAGAGGAACATGAAAGAGGATATGGAGGAAATAACAATAGGAGATCTGTTTTTAACTATATAGGGCTGAATAAGTGCTCAGTGAAATTCCCACTGATTTCAATGGGAGCAGAGCTAGACCTGTGCTGAATGTTTTTGAAAATCTAGCCCTCTATAGATGCATGTGTGCTTTAACAGCAATTACAAAACAAAAACACATTCTAAGTAATGTCCAGATTCCCCACCCCCTTCATCTCCCCACCTCTCTGCTGGGATTTGTGTTGTTTGTTGTGAAATCTTTTAAGTTCTAAGGAGTATGGAGTACTTCAAAAATCAGCACCCTTAAGGTTAAAAAATTAATGTTCACAAAGTGCTTTGAGAACTTCAGATTACAAGTAATATAGCAGAACCGTACTAACTATTATGCCTAACAGGGGTTGTATAAAGACCCTTTGTGGACAGTAATCTAAACTAAGGGAAATTAATTTTTATTAGATAAAATATCTTTCTATATGAAAAAAGTGGTACTGTTGCACATAAGGAGGAAGTGCACAGGGATCAATTATCATGTGTTTCTTTCTTCTTTATTATGATACTTAGCATATACTCTTCTGCTTAGCTTGGTTTGTGCTATGTGGTCTGTAAATAAAATTAATGAGAATTAATAAACTGCAATATGTCTTTACTTGAGGAACAGAATTTCATGAGTTAGCAGTTGTAGATTGTGCAAGCTTTCGTATGTAGTTCCAGCTTAGAGAACGTGATGCCCTGTTAAGCAAAGAGTGGGGAGAAGATGTGTGGCTGTTTAGTACATTTTCTAGACTGATATAAAATATATTGTTATCCTATACTCTATCATTCATGAAACCTTTGGATTGGAGGGAAGCTGAGAAGGGCAAAGAAGAAAAGCTAGATTGAAAAATAAAACAGAAATATAAAGGAAAATAACTGAAATCAGAATAATTGTAAGAAAAAAAGAGCAGGTTTTGTGAAAGACAAAGACCACAAATATAATTGTCAAAATTTCAAACAGTGTTTTGCTGGCAATGGATTTTTTTTTTTGCTTCTTTTTTTCTAAAATAGGGAAAATTCAGGACAGATTACCAATGCTCTGATGCTATCACAATAAACAAACTCTTGCTAATTGTACAAAATGCATTTCATGTCTAATGTATAATTAATATTTTCCAGTAAGGACATTTCTACAAAGGAAAGACAAACAGCAAATAGGATGGGAACTGCTGGCGAGTAGCAGTACTCACCGTTCTTAGAGCCCCAGTGTGCCACCTTTACTCACATTAAGCAGTACTTTACTTTGTGACTAGCCCCATTGAAATCAATGGGACTATTTGTGGAGTAAGGTGCCGTTCAAGGTAAGAATGGCAAAACTAAGTTCTAACAGTATAGAAACAGATGATTAAAAAATGTAATTTTACTCCCTCAGCCGGTCTCTCCCATACCCTGAGCACAGGGGACTCCTTCCACCATTTCAGGCCTTTATCAAGTACTAGAAAACCACAACGGACAGAGACTCATGTACAACTTCCAATACTACCAACCCTGTGTCCATGCATACACCTGCTGTGAGGTCCATGATGATTTTTCCCCATCCCGGATTCAGCTGCCAATATGACTCGCCTGGCCCTGATGCTTCCTGGCCTGTAAGAGTAGTGTGTAACCAGTTACAGAAGGACCGGGACATGTTATTCTATGTTAGGAGGAGCACACAAAGCAAAGGAGAATGGGTATCCCAGAAAAACAACAGGTAGATCAGTTGTTGCTCCTGCTATGGGTTTTGTTCTGGCCTTCCATGCTAGAGGTCAAGAATACATAATACAGTGTTTCCCACCCTACTGTTCTTCCAAAATCCTTGGAAATTTGAGTGATTCCCAGAGGATATACTCCTAGGAATTAGCTTGTTTTCTAAGGGTTAATACAGTATTACAATTTTTATGCACAGTTTCTCATACTAAAAGGAAATGCCATTTAAACTAAATAAAGTGATCTACATAGGGCTACAATTGCAGACCCTTCAGAAGTAGTAGAAACAGGATCAAACACTATTAAGTGGATAACATAAGTTCTATTGGTTTTAATAATACAGGATCAAGCCTATAGTGCAGAATTTATCTTGCCTAGGTGTGTTAGCCCTCTAGAGTGTAGTATCTTGTTTCTCCAAACTGTACTGGTTTCCTATTCCCCTCGAGAGGAAATTCAAAGTATCCCTTTTGATTTATAAAATGCTATATTTTTGGTTCTGGCCACCTGAGAAATCTTATCTCCCTATGCACTGTTATGACAATTGATATCAGCTGTAGCACTTTTGCCAATAGTCCCCAGATTTGAATATGTGGAGCTGGAGCTAATAGTTCTCAAAAGTAAACAAGTGGAACTGGAGGCAGAGCCTTCTCAGTGAAGGGTGTGTGTATCTGAAATGTACTTCCCCAGTTGTTCTGACAGAGTTCAAGTTTGTTAAACTTCAAGGTGCAAACCAGACTGATGTGTTTGATCAGGTTTGGAGAGTTGGAAAAAACAGTGTGTGTGTGTGTGTAGTGATCTTTCTTCTCACTTTGTTAAAAATCATTACTTTCTGCTATATTTCCTCCTATAGCCCTCCACCACCTTCTACTCTGACACTTGACTATATAGTACATAACATTCAAATATAGTATATATAAATAATGTATAGTAGTTTCCGTATAATAAATTGTAAATCCATATGTATATGGTAATTTCCATATAATAAGTTGTAAATCTAAATTGTGTTTATCATGCAGTTAACTGCTTCTTTTGCATTCTAATTTTTGCTTGATTAGAATGAAATTAATCCAGGTGCTTAAAGTTCAGCCCATACTAAAGTGCTTTGCTAGCTCCTGATTGTTTTCTTTCTTACACTGGTGTAAATTCAAAGTAAATGTATTGAAATTACAATGTCAAACTGACATGAGAGGAGAATCAATTCCTTATTTTTGTTGCAGGCTATGAAGAAAGCTTGAAAAAAAGCATAGTAAGTTCAAGTTTAAATATAATTAATATCAGAACTTGGTTTAAATTGAACTGGTTGTTGCTGTCATATAAAGGGCAACTAAAATGCTTTATCTAAATTTAGGACTTTGTTCTTGATCTATTTCAAAGATTCAGAAATCAATTGGAGATTATGATGATCATAAGATCTAAGGAGAGCTGATAGAAATTATATTCTGTGCTATTGGTACTCAGCATATGATAGCATGGATGTGCTTAAGATAGGCCATCACATTCTGTTCTAGGATAATTGGAGAATCATCTAGTGTTAATCCTTTAATTAATGTCTTGTTGTGAATACATAGTAGTACAGGATAGGATAATTCTGCCAGTATAAGCTTGTTTGTAGACTAGAAGCTGAATCTGGCTAAGAGATGATGAGTATCAGAACATTTTGTTAAATTATATGTTTTAGTGAACTGATTTATGATCAGATCATTGATTTAATATAAGCAGCTCTGGAAAGCGAAAATATGTTAGGCCTGATTGTGATCTAAATTACAGCAGAGTACATTAGGAGTAATTCCACTGACGTCAATTCAAGTATGCTAGGGTAGGTGCTTTAGCTGCAAAAAACTTTAGTTAGAGAAGGGAATATGGGTTTTATATGCACAAGCAGCTTTGCCTCACCAGTAACTAGATTCTAGTCACAAAAAAAGATCTGTGTCTTTCAACATTATGTAAGACCTCTTTGCTATAGCTTCAGCAGGTCAATAGGTTCTTGCTATGCAGAACTGACTGACAGTGGAGAGTGCCGACCTTCGGACTAGAGCTGACTGAAATTTTTCATCAAAACTTTTTTTAGGCGAAAAAGGAAAATGTGGCTACAGTGAAAAATCCTGTGGTATCTTGTGGGTCCCACACAGTCTCTCAAAGGTGAATAGGAACTCCTCAATGCCGTCAGTCTTTAGAAAAATTTCATTAATCACTTGAGTTTACTGTGATTATTTGACAGTCCTAAATGCAATTTATTAAAAGGAATCCATACCCAGTTTCTCTTCCTTCCTTTAACTTTATGAAGCTTTCCACCTAAATGGTTTACAAACAGGTTAGTAGTACAGTAGAACCTAAGAGTTACGATCACAAGTTACGAACTGACCAGTCAACCACACACCTCATTTGAAACTGGAAGTACCAATCAGGCAGCATCAGAGATTTAAAATAATAATAATAATAAAAAAAAGCAAATACAGTGTAGTACTTTGTTAAACATAAACTACTAACAAAATAAAGGGAAAGCATCATTTTTCTTCTACATAGTAAAGTTTCAAAACTGTATTAAATCAATGTTAGTTGTAAACTTTTGAAAGAACAACCATAACATTTGGTTCAGAGTTACGAACATTTCAGAATTATAAACAACTTCCATTCCTGAGGTGTTCATACACTCGGGTTCTACTGTACTGTGGAAAATGCTTACATTAAGCCCCGAAAACAAGTTTTATATCAATCAATCTTTTGTGCTCATAAAAGATCCCTTGGCCCTTTTCATAGCAATGTGATCCTAGATGAAAGTTGCACATTAAAGAAGTTTATAAAAGCCCTGGCAATATTAAATATCTTTGTCCTGGATAGGTTATAAAATACATTTTTGGTTGAGACAAATTAGAGGCCCTGATTTTTTGTCAGTAAAGATTGCATAGTATTTTATGCAATAGGAGGGTGTCTCTGCCTGTATTTTCAAAATCAGCGACTCCATTCTCCCCTTCTATGGGAATAACATATGTATTTAAATTGTCTCTTTCTACTTATTTTGTTTCTCATTCATTTTCATTGACGAAGAGGTAAGGGGTATGGTTAACCCTTCTCCAGACATACAGAAGTAGTCAAGTGTTCCCTTTTTTAATGCATGGGACCTCTGAGATCTGGGCAGTTCTGATAAGATACACATGAGGCAAAAGACAAAAACTGCTATAGCTGTGAATGTTAAAATAAGAGCAAATTCCTCAGCATACTATGTCTGCATGAGTATGTTGTAGTAACAACAAAATGTCCGAACTTTCAAAAGCATAATGCATCCTTCTCCATAAGCTAGTGTCAAATGTGATTTCTGAAATTATTTAGTGGCAATAATAATTAATTAACATACTATACTTCTGTAGCACCTTCCATCTATGAATCTCAAATCTGGAAATAAAAAAAAATTGCTGCAATTTCACAATTAGTGCTTCACCATGAACTTCAAAGTAATTGTGCAGTCAACCCTTTTCCTGACAACAGAGTTTGACAAACAAACGTAGCCCGCTTACTTCACGATTCTCTTACTTACATTTTATTAAAATTTTTGATTTATGTTTTATGCAAAAGTGGATTCCTTGTGTGTTGCTCACTGAAACTACTGTTTCAAGGATTCACTATTCATAATTTCCTACCAGTGTTGTTTGATATGTTACATAAGTCACATGATAAGTTTATGAATACCTGACTAGATGACTGAAAGCTTTAGACAGGAGGAAACCTTGAATAAGTCACTACCTATTGTGCAAACACTCATGCAAATGAATTTGCATGTGTATTCATTCATGACCAATTTTTCTCCAACATTTGTGCAAAACCAGTTGTTCTTACAAATGTTCTGAGAAAGAAACTAAAAGGTGTCAGACACAACTGAAGAAATGGATTTTTTTTATTTGAATTAAATTTTGCAAATACTTTGCTTATTATTCACCCTGCTCTGCATATAAATGCTTATCTACATTACTGCTATCAGGGCTGGTGCAAGGAAGTTTCACGCCCTAGGCGAAACTTCCACCTTGCCCCCCCCCAGCCCTGCGGGAGCTCCCCCCCCCCCCCCGCGGTCCCCCCCCCTGCCATTCCCCCCCCCCCCCCCGGGAGCCGTGTGGGCAACTCCCCATCCCAGCTCACCTCTGCTCCGCCTCCTCCCCAAGCACGCCGCCCTGCTCTAATTTTCCTCCCCTCCCAGGCTTGCTGCACCAAACAGGTGACTGGCGCCGCAAGCCTGGGATGTGGGAGAAGTGGAGCGGCCTCTGTGCTGGGAGAGGGAGTCTGACCCACACGTGTCAGCGCGCCGCCAGCAGCCCAACCCAGGAACACTGTAAAAATAAAATTGGGGCACCGCTTTTTGGTGCCCCCAAATCTTGGCGCCTTAGGCAACCGCCTAGTTTGCCTTAATGGTAGCACCGGCCCTGACTGCTATAATTCTGAACTACTTTAATTTTAGCATATGGTATACTTTCACAGTCCACCTAATTGATATGGGCCAGTGCCTCCAGTGCGTTAGCTGAAAATAGAGTAGTGGTGGCAAGTGATGTGCCCATATTTTCTTTAATAATTGCTATTCATATTTTTTTCCTAAAGCATTTAACAAAACATCTATATCATCCCTCTAAGTAATGAGGAAATATTTAGCATTAATCTTTATCACATGGCTGGGCCCTTTATTAGTCTTTCCCCTTTACCACCCACTTGGCTCCACACTCTATGTTGTTCTCAAAAGTTCTCCATTTAAGCATACTAATAATCTGCTAATTTATCTGAGCTTCAAAGCATCATTCCTTTATGAAGCTCCATCAGACTATTCAGTACTTTTTTACTGAATCTTATTCAAGCCTCCCCACTTGTTATCACCTTGCCACATTTCCATTACGTTTTGTTATTGAGAATACTAGGAAGGAGAGATCAAGCTGCATGAACACTAATAAAAACAGAAGAAGAAAGTAGATTTAGTGAATTTTTTTTTTAAAAGCAGCCACTACCTGAAAAGAATTAGATGTCTGCTTAAATTAGACTTAAAGACTTCTGCTTTCATTACCAGGAAGTTAGATAGGATACCTTGCTACTGTTAATGAATACTGCAGCCAAAGGATATGCAATGAAGCATTCAGAAACATTATCCATTCAAAACAGGTTCTGGCATTATAGTATATAAGACAAATATGCTAGATTGTGAATTCCCTTAAAAAGACACTGATTACCATGCTCCAGGCTTTACATTTTGCGAGGACATTTGTGGTAATTTCAATATTTAGAAAACTACTGTAAAATCAACAGCATAATTGCAATGAAAGGTTTTGACATAGCATTTGCACTTCTAAACTTTATCACACATATAGACATGTTATCCTCAATTCTTCTTTCAAATCAGATTTCTCTGTACAGTGGGGCCTGCCATCTGAATTCAACAGTGAAGAAGTACTGAAGCATCTCAGTTCCTTTCCAACCACTTTAGAACCCTGGGAGCAAACAAATAGTCGGATGTTCCTTACAGCTAACAGCTTTCCAGCCCTTGGATTCATAATAGACTTATCTCTTCATTTTCTGGTGAGATAGGAAATCTGAAGCCTGTACCCAAAGTGGTACAGATCTTGGATTCAGCATATAAAATCTCCATTCCCTGGATCTCTAGGAGGCTCTCATGCTGTAAGGCATGGTCTTTTCACTATGCAAGCCGTCTGTCTTGCTATGCGGAAAGAATGACAGGAGACAATAGATATGGGTTTAATCAGGCCACAACTTTATTATTAGACAGATGTCTGGGACTAACCCGGCGGATAAAATTTATGCAGTGCAGGTCAAAATGTATGTCCCTCCATCAGATTCCATCCATTTGTTTGGAGTGGGGGAGCTTCCACAGCTCCCCCCACACCTTTTTTCCCCCATCATCCAGGTCCCTCCAGCAATTTTCTTGCTGGGACCGGGTCCCTCCAGAAATTCCCTTGCCAGGACCTTACTGACCATGCCCCCTCATAGGAGGGGTTAAGGTGGACTATAATGATGGGGGGGGGAGCGTTGGCTCCCTGCTGTACAAATCATAGGAGTCCCCAACTGCCCCCAGCTTGCTCAATTACCAAGCACCTCTCCTTAATTCCTTCTCCAAGCCATTTTTTCATTCTTTTGTGCCCCAGGCTGTAGGCATGGCCTGCATTCCTTCTTCCTAGATGTTTAACATTGGATTTGGCTGTATTAAAATGCCTTATGTTTGAATGAGCCCACTACCAAGTGATCTGGATTTCTGCCTTATCCTCATCATTATTTACATTCCACTAAATTTTGTGTCATTCACAAATTTTCTCACTGCAATTTTATATTTGCTTCTAGATGGTAGATTTTTTTTAATAGCATCAGATTTAGTACCAATTCCTGTGGAACCCTACTAGAAACACACCCATTCAATGATGATTCCCCACTGATAACTACTTTTGAGATCTATCAGTTAGCCAGTTCTTAATTCATTTAACGTGTGCTTTTACGATATTATATAGTGCTATTTTTTAAGTCAGAATGTTGTTCAGTACAAACTGGAAGGCCTTACTAAAGTCGAAGTATATAATAATCTATATAGTTACCTTTATCAACCAAAGGTATAATCTCGTCAAATAATGAAATCAGGTTTGTTTGACAAGACCTGTTTTCCATAAAATTGTGTTGACTGGGAATAATTATATTCCCCTCCTATAATTGCTTATTGATTGACCCCTGCAGCAGGTTTCCATTGTTTTGGCTTGGATTTTTGAGAGGCTCATCAGCCTATCAGTACTCCATGTCATCTGATCCAGGATGCATTGGTCAAGAAGGCATATTTCTGAGAACCAATGGCCTTGTCTAGCCATTGCAGAAGAACAGGTGTAATACTTATTATCATGATCTCAAAATAAGGTAGTCAATGAAGAGTGGAGGAACCTGTATCCGCTCTGCATATGCCAGGTTTCCTGTAGTTGCCCACTTTTTCTTTTCACTGATGTGAGCACCACCTAGTAGAACTAAGTCAGTGCAGCAATTTCATTACAAATGCACTAATACTGGGGTATTTCTAAAAAAGATCCTAAAATCTAAGGGGAATGAATTATAGCTTTTGCAGGCAGTGGACCAAAGTCAAGAGTAACATGTAAGGTAATTTGTATCTATAGTAGAGTTGTGTAAATAACCGTTTTTAGTTTGCTGGCAATTCCAAAAAATATTTTAAAAAGTATTCATATTGGGTCAGCCCAAATCCAATTTTTTTAGAACTTCAAAAGTAAAAAAACAAACAAAAAAGCACTCCCACCAATCTGAGATCCAAATAAATATTTTATTTTACCCCCAAATGAAACATTTCATTTTGCCTGAGTGTTTTTAACATTGTATTTTTTAAAAAAATACATTGGAAGGAATTTTTTTAAAAAAAGGTCTTTCAAACCAAAACATCAACATGTTTCATTTTGAAAATGGAAAGAGGAAACATTTTGATTTTCTACTTTTGTTTTTGTTTTCATTCGGAGCAGTTTGGCAAAACCAACACAAATTTATAATGTTTTGGTTTGGCTGAATCTGGATATTTTGCTGGGGGAAAAAATGATTTAAATTTTTTGGCCAAAAATAATATACAGTCCTGCCTACAAACTTGAGCTGAAATCAGTGCCTCACTGTGGTAGGGCTGTTCCAACACATTAAGAGCCAGGTCATGCCCTGAAGAGTTTGTCAACTGTCTCCGGATTAGATATTTGCTACTATAGTATAGTTCTCAATTCACTGTGTAGAATTTTTGATACAGGGCTTGGTGTTAATAGATCTTGTGTGGCAACACTGCAACACAAGTTGTGTTCCTTAGAGCTTGTCTTCATTGTAGTTAATTTGAGCCTCAGACATCAAGAGCAGACTGTGTTTGCACAGATATATCTTTTCTACCCGGGTGCTCAGACAGATCTGTTTTGCCAAAGTGATCAATTTTGTGTGGTTTTGAATTACAATTCGCTTTAGTATTGAATGCACTGGTAACAAAGTGTTGTTTTCCTTATTGTATGAATATTACCCCACTTTTATAAAGAGGGAAACTGAGGCACATGAGAATTTACACATGGCCACACAGTAAATCACTGTCAGTTAATGGCAGAATCCAATTCTGATAGCTTCCAATTCCCTGCTGTTTCCAGACTACTTCCTTGAGTGACAAAAAATGTGGCATATATGACTTCATAATGATTTGGTAGTGGGGGAGCCCTAGGCTTGGGATAGCAATGGATGCTGTTGGTTAGGATCAAGGGACATTGGCAGAGTGGGGACAGGTGAGATAGCTGTGGGTCAAGATTGAGTGGAATCAGCAGAGTTGGAGGGTTGGGGGCAGGGTGGATGAGGCCAGGGCTGGCATAATGGTTTGGGGGGAAAGGCTGCAGGTCAGGACTGAGGGGGCACTAGAAGAGAGGGGTGTCTGTGTGTGTGTGCACGCATGCAAGTCCTGTCCACACATAAAACCCCTTAACTCTAGTGCAGTATTTCTATTAAATTGAGTTGCCTGCAGTTCAACAGTTGATAACTCAAATTAATTTTGCAGTGAAGACATAGCCTCAGACTGGAAGCTTGAGAGCCAATGAGCTACACCGTCTGTGTGTCCAGCATTCCAAATAAAGAATTTTGTGTATGTTCACTTTACCTGGCCTTATCCTTGGTCTGATCTTTATCATGAGGCACACAATAGGTATTTCCAGAAATAGAATACCTAGGTCCCAATACTGCTTCATTAAAATCAATGGGAATGCCATATCACAGAGTGGGAGTAGGATCAGAATTCAGATTTAATAGTCCTTAATACTTAGGTATGCAAAGATAATCCTTTGTTGCTGTATACCACATCATATTTAAACTTATCAAAATCACTTTGCATACTAGTCAAGTTAATAAAACAGTGATAACCCCTGTTATGGAGTTATGACATCATGATTCTACAGGTAAATTTGAAATAACTATAAGGTTGTTTAATCTATATACTGAAAAGGGAATAATTGGTTTAAATGATCATTGAACATAATGCAGTTTAAGCTAAATTGGTCCTGGTGTATTATTAACTCATATATGGGAAATCTGAATATAAAGATGACCAAATTAGCCCTAACTGTGTCATGTATACATTGGCCACTTATCTAAGGTTTTTTTGTTTTCTTTTTTTTTAGAAAGCTACTTTGCTGTGATGGACATGCACCTTCTGAAAGGGCTTAACTAAAAAAAAGCAACATGCTGTTTTCCAAATACACATTGGAGAATGCTTTTCCAGAGTGATAGAGGAGTAGATGTGCTGCAGCTCAGTGTTGAGAGAGACTGTCAACTTCATTTTTTTAAATTTTACTCATTTGAAAAAAAATCCACTTTCTTATAGAACATTCTTTACATAATATGTGGGTTTTTAAAGCATTTTATTTCTGCTTCCTTCTTGATTTTTCACCAAATGTGTTCAGGCTTACCTCTTTTGTTGATCCCCTTTATCTCTATTTCAGAGTAGCAGCCGTGTTAGTCTGTATCCGCAAAGAGAACAGGAGTACTTGTGGCACCTTAGAGACTAACAAATTTACTAGAGCATAAGCTTTCGTGGACTACAGCCATCCGAAGAAGTGGGCTGTAGTCCACGAAAGCTTATGCTCTAATAAATTTGTTAGTCTCTAAGGTGCCACAAGTACTCCTGTTCTTTTATCTCTATTGTGACAAAGTTCTGTCCTTGACTCCGTGGGTCCTGCATTTCCTGACAGATTTTGCTAGCCTCAGAGGCTCACTGTGACCCTCCACATAGCCCTTCTCTCTCTAGAGGCAAGGGTCACAGTCTACTGAACCATTTTCATCATAAGCCAGCAAGGAAGGTGAGGAGAAACAACCCTCCCTCGCACAGTCTCTGTTGTCTCCCAGTGTCAGTGATTAATCAGGGAGGGGACGGGGGAGCCCAGGCCTACCCTCTACTCCAGGCTCCAGCCCAGGGACCCTAAACTTAGCTGCTATGGAAGCTGACTTTTTGGAAATAGGGCATGTACAATTCCCTGGGCTACTCCCCCACAGCAGCCCCCACTCAATATCTTCTTCACAATTACCTCAGGGCCTCCTTCCTTGCACCTGATATGGCTTCATACTACTTCATTCCTCCAACAGCACAGCTCCTGACAACCACACCACACTGACTAACTGGGAAGCTTTTAACTAATTCCAGCCAGTCCTCGATTGGCTTCAGGTGTCCCAATCAATCTAGCTGTCCCTCCTGCCTTCTAGAAGGATCTTAATTGGCCCCAGGTGTCTTGATTAACCTGGAGCAACTGCCGTTTGGTTACCATGGTACCAGGGATTTGTTTAGCCTGGGGCTAATATACCTGTTCCTCACTACTTTACTGTAACCATCTGGCCTTGCCCCATCACACTATGCACACTTGTTCCTGGTACCTCTTCAGTTTCATCTTCACTGCTGTGCTTATTGGTAGTCACCCTCTCCCAGAGCATGAAGGAGGTCAGGCACCATCAACAAAACAGTGACACTGATTACACAAAATGCTGTAAATACATAGAAAAAATACTTGAGATATTTTTATTGAATCCTTTCCCAATATAAGTTGCAAAGAATGTTAGGTAATGAGGTAATTTAGACCGAAGGAAGAAGAGGTGGATGAGCCTTTTTATAAACAACTAACAAAATAATCCAAAGCAGAGGACTTGGTGGTGATGGGGGACTTCAACTATCCAGACATCTGTTGGGAAAATAATACAGCAGGGAACAGATTATCCAAGAAGTTCTTAGAATGTTCTAGGGAATGGTAGGAGGTAAAACAGTGCAATAAAGATAATGGATTTCAAGAAGGCAGACTAGCAAACTCAGTTAAGAGCCCATGGGAAGCAAGTCTAAAGGGAAAAATAGTTCAAGGGAGTTGGCAGTTTTTCAAAGAGACATTATGAAGGGCACAAGAGCAAACTATCGCACTGTCTAGGAAAGATAGGAAGTATGGCAAGAGACCATCCTGGCTTAACCAAGAGATCTTCAATAATCTGCAACTCAAAAAAGTCCTATAAAAAGTGGAAACTAGGTCAAATTACAACTGATTAATATAAATAAATAACACAAATATGTAGGGACAAAATTAGAAAGGCCAAGGCACAAAATGAGATTAAACTAACTAGAGGCACAAATGATAACAAGAAAACATTCTATAAATACATTAGAAGTATGAGGAAGACCAAAGACAGTGTGGGCCTGCAACGGGTGTGTGTGTGTGAGGGGGCGGGGGACAATCACAGAAAATGTGGATATAGCAGAAGTGTTAAATGACTTGTTTCAGTTTTCACCAAAAAGGTTAGTAGTGATTGGATGTCTAATATAGTGAATGCCTGTGAAAATGAGGTAGGATCAAAGGCTAAAATAGGGACAAAACAAATTAAAAATTACTTACACAAGTGAGATATCTTCAAGTCACCAGGTCCTGATGAAATACTCAAGGAGCTGACTGCGTAGATATCTGAGCAATAGCTCAGATTATTGATTATCTTTGAAAAGAAATGGAAGATGGAAAATATTCCAGAGGACTTGAAAAGGGCAAATATAGTGCCCATAACCAGGGGAATTACAGACCATCCAGCTTAACTTCAGTACCCAGAAAGATAACAGAGCAAATAATTAAGCATTCATTTTGCAAACACCTAGAAGATAAGGTGATAAGTAACAGTCAGCATGGATTTGTCCAAAAGAAATTGTCTCAAACCAACTTAATAGCTTTCTTTTAACAAGCCTTGTGGATGGGGGGAAGCAGTAGATGTGGTACATTTTGACTTTAGTAAGGCCTTGGATACTGTCTCATATGACCATCTCATAAACAAACTAGGGAAATACAACCTATATGGAGCTATAATAAAGTAGGTGCATAACTAGTTGGACAACCATTCCCAGAGAGTTATCAGTGGATCACAGTCAAGATGAAAAGGCATATCTAGTGAGGTCCCACAAGGATCAGTTCTGGGTCTGGTTCAGTTCAATATCTTCATCAATGATTTAGATAATGGCATAGAGAATACACTTAGAAAGTTTGGTGATGATTCCAACCTCTGAGGGGTTGCAAGTGCTTTGGAGAATAGGATTACAATTCAAAATGATCTGGACAAACTGGAGAAATGATCTGCAACAAATAAGATGAAATTCAGTAAGGACAACTGATAAGTACTCCAATTAGGAAGGAACAATCAGTTGCACACATACAAAATGGGAAATGACTGCCTAGGAAGGGGTACCACAGAAAAAGATCTCGGAGTACCTAAAAAAGAGATCATAGTGGATCACAAGCTAAATATGAGTAAACAATTTACATTTTACATTGTTTACTCATATTTAGCTTATGATCCACTATGATCTCTTTCTTAGGTACGCCGAGATTGTTGTAAAAAAAGCAATCATTTTGGAAAGTATTAGCAGGTGTGTTGTAAGCAAGACACAAGAAGTAATTCTTCTGCTCTACTATGTGCTGATTAGGCGTCAACTGGAGTATTATGTCCAGTTCTGGGTGCCACATTTCAGGAAAGATGTGGACAAATTGGAGAAAGTCCAAAGAAGAGCAACAAAAATGATTAAAGGTCTATAAAATATGACCTATGAGGGAAGATTGGAAAAATTGGATTTGTTTAGTCTGGAAAAGGGAAGACTAAGAGAGGACAGGAGAACAGTTTTCAAGTACATAAAACGTTGTTACAAAGAGGAGGATGAAAAATTGTTTTCATTAACCTGTGATGCTAGGAGAAGAAGCCATGCGCTTAAATTGCAGCAAGGGCAGTTTAGGTTGGAAATTAGGAAAAAACTTCCTAACTGTCAGTATGGTTAAGCACTGGAATAAATTGCCTAAGGAGGTTGTGGAATCTCCATCATTGGAGACTTTTAAGAGCAGGTTAGACAAATACTTGTCAGGATTATCTAGATAATACTTAGTCCTGCCATAAGTGCAGGGGACTGGACTAGATGACCTCTTGAGGTCCCTTCCAGTCCTATAATTCTATGATTAGATATGTACTTATGGGAAGTAAAATCTTTGGTTGGACATGAGACAGTGATTTAACATCTGATGGCTCTGTAAAGACCTTTTGGTTGCTAAGAGCCACCATGGAATGTTCATTCCAATGCCAGCAGTGGGGTGAACACTAGTGGACAGGAGATTTGAGGCTTGCATATTGGAAATGGGTTTTTCTGGGACTAGGCTGAAGGAACCAAGAATGGACTCGCAAAAGAGCCGAGACTAGTTCATTAGGGGCTGTCGAAGAAGGTGGCATTGAGATCAAGTTTGGAGATTGTAAGACCCAGCATCAACTGAGAAGGAAATCTGAACTGAGATCTGTAGTAAGACTTTCCTGTTCTTGAGAGTAAAACGGACACGTCTAGATGAATAGTAACTGATTTCATTCATAGGTTTACTTGTAAGTAATAAAGTAAGAGTTTATTACCCAAATCTAGAGTGAAGATGGAATAATTAGGCTTTGCCCATGACCTGGATGTGGGGAGTTTTATCCAGTGGTCAGAGCAGGGGTCAGGAATGAGGCTGGGTCAAATAGCAGGAGGTCAGAGTGAAAAGCAGGTCAGAGGATAAACCAAACATTAGGTGTCAAATTACCTAGAGAGCAGGAGCATATATCACAGACAAAGCCATCCTAAGTAGAGAGAACCCAGTTACATGGACAACTTCCTATTTCTGTGCTGGGTTTAAATAGTAGCTGTGAACCAATCAACACCCCCAGTGTTCTGCCAGTTGGCTCCCTGAACTGGGATCCTGTGTCAGAGTTCTGCTCCTATTCCGATAACAGTCACCAGCACGGTGGTAGCAGATTGGCACTTACTTGCTCCAAAGAGCCCTCTGGATGAGGATTTAAGACCTGCAGTCTTTGACACAAAGGCACCTACCATCTCTATCGGCATCACCCTAGTCCTGGGAATAAAGGAACAGAGTAAGAGATGACATGAGGTAAAATTTCCAAGTGTGAAGCTTGGTGGTGGCAGCAGAAGTTAACTGAGCTGCGGGTATAGGTAATGGGAGGATTCTGACTCAAGTAATCCTGAGATTAATACTATCAACTTGAAAATCACATTTCCATCCGGAAATTTTGTACCTACTATTGTTATAAATAAAGCCTACAATATTAATCTTAGGGTTTCTTATAACAGCAGACAACAACAGTATATATAACATTTTCTGATGAAAATACAATTTTCAAGTTGACTATCTCTTTAAGGCTACTCTGCATTTTCTAAGAATTCCTTTGATTTAAACTATAAGTTCCATTTCACACGACAGAGCAAATAGTTGTTTCCATTCTTATCAATCGTTGACTGACTTCTTTGGGAGGTATAAAGTTCCCCTAAATTTGTGAATACAAGCTAAATACATTTATTTATTAGCTGGTAGGCTGCATCCAATAATGAGATAGCTCCATCTGCTTCAGGCTTGGCAGACTTAGGGATGTCATTTGTGACAGCTTAATTCTGTGTGATGATTACTTTAGACCTGTGTTTTGCAGCAATGCAGATTTATCCTTCCATTTACCTTAATAAGGCTGATAGAACTCATAATTACTGATGGGCTCTGCCTACTTTGTTTTCTGTATAATGAGCTAAGCTAATATTAAAACTTTAAACAAAAAGTCCCAGTTTATTTATAATCATTTCCCCCTGTATAATGATTATTTTAATTCTATTTGTTTTGATGCTAATTCCCCCCCACTATTAATACTGTGGGGACCGACTCTCTACTGCCAATTACTGTTTCAAAATGGATGACCTCAGAATCTGTGAAAAACACCCTTTGACCTAACAAGAATAATGTTGTCATTATTAAACTAACAAAGGAGAAGCATGAATTTGAATGTCAGTGTTTTGGTTTTAAAACAAAAGTTCTGTCAGGTTAGATTCTGTATTTATGACACTACAAGACACATTCCTCGATAAAAGGAGAATTTCTTTAATGGCAACAGCAGTTATCTCATCTCGTCCCCATAAAAATAAGGGAGATCTGATTCTAGAACAATAGCAAAAATAGAAATGAGGACATATAACTGGCTCCAAAACTGTCTGATTGGCTTTAAATTGCAGCACTGTGCCCTTAGAAGATTAAGTATCAAATCCTATTGCATAATTCTTTACCACATCACCTTATCATTCTATTAATTCATGGTATGAGAGATAATTTAAAATGAATTTCTTTTCCAGTTTGTGCAAAATGCTAGAGAAAAGAAATGACAATGACCTTGAAAGTCATATTAGTGACTCAGGCCAAGTTAGAAAATGAGCATTTTCATTACTGTCTACATAGGACCAAATATAAAGGGATTTTAGGATTATTGTCTGGAAAATATCAGAGAATGCAATTATGTTATTCTTGTGTTTTATGTACACCTAATCACTGCATAAACACATATAAAATAATCTGAATAACTATTAGGAAAAACCTATAAGAGTTAACAATTAGTATAGAATTCAGCAGAGGTGAAACAAATAGAGATCTATATAAATTATTCTAAAGAAATATATTATTTATTGAAAATCGTGCTTTTTTGTGGGTTATTTGTAACACCTTACATAGTTTTGCAAAAGGAATTATATTTCTTTATTAAATTAAAGCCTATAGGATGGTTAAAAATCCATAGAAAGTTTATCATTTTTTTACATCTTTTGCATAAAAGCACCTGCTCTATGTACAGAAAAAAAAATATAGCTACAACTTAAGAGAGAATATTTGAAAGCATTTGTCTGGATATACTGAAAGATGGACAGGAGAGATTTGACATGGGTTTAATCAGGCCAAAACTTTATTATTAGATGTCTGGGACTACTCAGCAGATAAAAGTGTACAGTGCAGGTAACCCCATGATTATTCCATAATTAACCAGAGGGCTTTTATCAGCTCCCCCTCTTTTTCCATCCAGGTTCCTCCAGCAAATCCATTGTCGGGACCTTACCACCTCCACTCACCACCCCAGGCCGGTTAAGGTGAGCTATAATTGGGGGGTTAGCTCCCTGCCGTACCAATCATAGGAGTCCCCAACCGCTCCCCATTTGCTCCTTTACTGAACACCTCTTTTTAAGTCCTTTTCCAAACCATTTATCTGGTCACTGTATACCTATGTATACTCCTTTCCTATGGAGTATCTACACTAAACATCCGCCACAAGGAGCTGCCAGTCATTAGCTTGGCTGCCTCCTCCCCAGACCCAGTCTGGTTCCCAGACATGTCCTAATGCCCTCTTTTATATTAGTCAAAACCATGACAGCACCTAAGTCCGACAGGTGAACCCTATCTTCCTGAAACAACTTTGGTGCCCCATATACAATGCCAGGATGTGAAATTACTGCCCCTCCTATGATCTCCAGGAATTTGTCCACCTCCTTGTTCACATACCTCCTGGCCTTGTGCAGAAGGGAGGGTTAAGGCATAATGCTGCCCCTCTTAAATCCCTCATTCTCAGCAACCACACTGACCCTTTTGCAGCAGTTTTCCATCTCTCTCCCTCCCTCCAAGCCATCAAGCACAGTTCCCTTCATTTGGCCAGCCCACCACTTAAAGGTGCAGGGCGGTCATTTTTTAAAAATTCAAAATCTCTTTACAATTCACTTGTACCAGATTCTGAGTCCATTACACGGAGTGCACCTTTCTGCACAAGTATTCAGTGGAGTTACTCATAGGTAAGGTGTTATTCATCATGGAATCACAAATATGTAGGTCTGGATGGGACATCAAGAAGTCCAGTCCCCTGCAGTGAGGCAGGACTAAATAAATCTAGACCATCCCTGACAGGTGTTTGTCCAACCTGTTCTTAAAAACCTCCAGTGATGGCAATTCCACAACCTCTTTTGGAAACCTATTCCAGTGCTTGACTACCCTTACAGTTAGAAAGATTTTCTTAATATCTAATCTAAATCTCTCTTCCTCAGATTACACCCATTACTTCTTGTCCTACCTTCAGTGGACATGGAGAACAATCCCCCTCCTCTTTTTAAAAGCCCTTAAAATATTTGAAGACTGTTATCAGGTTCCTCTTTAATCTTCTTTTCTCAAGATTAAAGTGCCCAGTTTTTTTAACCTTTCCTCAGAGGTCAGGTTTTCTAAATTATGAATAAAGGTATCAGAATGTGGCCTTACATTTGCTCCTTTTTTAACATTACTTTTCACAAATGTTTGTGCAAAGAAAGTTTTGCTTATACAAATGTTCCCGGATGGAACACCTGAAGTCCACATCCAGCATTAGTTTATTTAGGAAATTGTTTGTAATAAAACATTTGATCAATGGAAAGTTTAGGGGCCAGATACTGCCAAGATTCATGTATGTTCCTACTTTACTACCATGAGTAGATCAATTGATTCAATTGATTTTGTTTTCACAGGAACTACTCATGGTAGCAAAGACATGTGTAAGTCTTTACAGAATCAGTGCCTTACTCTTTATCACCCTTCATTCACCCTCTTTTTCTCTTCAATGCATACTACAATAAATTGAGCCAAAATTACGTGCAATTTAGCATAAATGAGGGTCTAGGAAACACAGAATGAATCTTCAAATTAATGTTTTCATTGTGTGATAAAAATAGACCTTGTCTCCTCAGCCTCAAGATATTCTAGACATTAAAGACGGAGTCATTTCAATAACTCTTCATGATGGCTATTTGTAGGAAGATCTTGGAAAGGTGACATGCACTAGGAAAAAGTTAAGCTGCCTGGATGCTGCTAGCTGTTGATTGTAATCAGGGAAGACTACTATTTGATTAGAGCTACTGGTGCAGGAAGTGAAACCAGATATTATAGGGATAACAGAAACACGGTGGAATAGTAGTCATGACTGGAGTACAGGTATTGAAGGCTATGTGCTGTTTAGGAAATAAATAAATAAAGGCAAAGGTGGTGGAGTAGCACTGTATATCAATGATGAGGTAGACTATAAAGAAATAAGAAGTGATGGAATGGATAAGATAGAGTCTGTCTGGGCAAAAATCACATTGGGAAAGAAAGCTACTAGAGACTCCCCTGAGATAGTGCTTGGGGTGTGCTACAGACCGCCGGGATCCGATATGGATATGGATAGAGACCTCTTTAATCTTTTTAATGAAGTAAACACTAATGGGAATTGTGTGATCATGGGAGACTTTAACTTCCCAGATATAGACTGGAGGACAAGTGCTAGTAATAATAATAGGGCTCAGATTTTCCTGGATGCAATAGCTGATGGATTCCTTCACCAAGTAGTTGAGGAACCAACAAGAGGGGATGCCATTTTAGATTTGGTTTTGGTGAGTAGTGAGGAACTCATAGAAGAAATGGTTGTAGGGGACAACCTTGGTTCGAGGGATCATGAGCTAATTCAGTTCAAACTAGATGGAAGGATAAACAAACATAGATCTGGGACTAGGGTTTTTGATTTTAAAAGGGCTAACTTTAAAGAATTAAGGAAATTAGTTAGGGAAGTGAATTGGACTGAAGAACTTGTGGACCTAAAGGTGGAGGAGGCCTGGAATTACTTCAAGTCAAAGCTACAGAAGCCTGCATCCCAAGAAAGGGGAAAAAATTCATAGGCAGGAGTTGTAGACCAAGCTGGACGAGCAAGCATCTCAGAGAGGTGATTAAGAAAAAGCAGACCCTAGAAGGAATGGAAGAAGGGAGGGATTAGCAAGGAAAGCTACCTTATTGAGGTCAGAACATGTAGGGATAAAGTGAGAAAGACCAAAAGCCATGTAGAGTTGGACCTTGCAAAAGGAATTAAAACCAATAGTAAAAAGTTCTATAGCCATATAAATAAGAAGAAAACAAAGAAAGAAGTGGGACCGCTAAACACTGAGGATGGAGTGGAGGTTAAGGATAATCTAGGCATAGCCCAATATCTAAACAAATACTTTGCCTCAGTCTTTAATAAGGCTAATGAGGAGCTTACGGATAATGGTAGGATGACAAATGGGAATGAGGATATGGAGGTAGATATTACCACATCCGAGGTAGAAGGCAAACTCAAACATCTTAATGGGACTAAATCGGGGGGCCCAGATAATCTCCATCCAAGAATATGAAAGGAACTGGACATGAAATTGAAAGCCCATTAGCAAGAATTTTTAATGAATCAGTAAACTCAGGGGTTGTACCGTACGACTGGAGAATTGCTAACATAGTTCCTATTTTTAAGAAAGGGAAAAAAAGTGATCCGAATAACTACAGGCCTGTTAGTTTGACATATGTAGTATACAAGGTCTTGGAAAAAATTTTGAAGGAGAAAGTAGGTAAGGACATTGAGGTCAATGGTAACTGGGACAAAATACAACATGGTTTTACAAAAGGTAGATCGTGCCAAACCAACCTGATCTCCTTCTTTGAGAAGGTAACAGATTTTTTAGGCAAAGGAAATACAGTTGGTCTAATTTACCTCAATTTCAGTAAGGCATTTGATATGGTTCCACATGGGGAATTATTAGCTAAATTGGAAAAGATGGGGATCAATATGAAAGTTGAAAGGTGGATAAGGAACTGGTTAAAGGGGAGACTACAATGGGTCGTACTGAAGGGTGAACTATCAGGCTGGAATGAGGTTACTAGTGGAGTTCCTCAGGGATAGGTTTTGGGACCAATCTTATTTAATCTTTTTATTACTGACCTTGGCACAAAAAGTGGGAATGTGCTAATAAAGTTTGAGGCTGACACAAAGCTGGGAGGTATTGCTAATACAGAGAAGGACCGGGATATCATACAGGAAGATCTGGATGACCTTGTAAACTAGAGTAATAGTAATAGGATGAAATTTAATAGTGAAAAGTGCAAGGTCATGCATTTAGGGATTAATAACAAGAATTTTGGTTATAAATTAGGGACACATCAGTTGGACGTAACAAAGGAGGAGAAGGACCTCAGAGTATTGGTTGATCACAGGATGACTATGAGCCACCAATGTGATATGGCCATTAAAAAAACTAATGCAGTCTTGGGATGCATCAGGCGAGGTATTTCCAGTAAAGATAAGGAGGTGTTAGTACCATTATACAAGGCACTGGTGAGACCTCATCTGGAATATTGTGTGCAGTTCTTGTCTCCCATGTTTAAGAAGGATGAATTCAAACTGGAACAGGTACAGAGAAGGGCTTCTAGGATGATCCGAGGAATGGAAAACCTGTCTTATGAAAGGAGACTCAAAAGCTTGGCTTGTTTAGCCTAACCAAAAGAAGGCTGAGGGGAGATATGATTGCTTTTTATAAATATATCAGAGGGATAAACATCAGGGAGGGAGAGGAATTATTTAAGCTTAGTACCAATGTGGACACAAGAACAAATGGATATAAACTGGACATTAGGAAGTTTAGACTTGAAATTAGATGAAGGTTTCTAACCATTAGAGGAGTGAAGTTCTGGAACAGCCTTCCAAGGGGAGTAGTAGGGGCAAAAGACATATCTGGCTTCAAGACTAAGCTTGATAAGTTTATGGAGGGGATGGTACGATGGGATAGCCTAATTTTGGCAATTAATTGATCTTTGATTATTAGCAGGTAAATATGCCCAGTGGTCTGTGATGGGATGTTAGATGGGGTGGGATCTGAGTTACTACAGAGAATTCTTTCCTGGGTGCTGGCTGGTGAGTCTTGCCCACCTGCTCAGGGTTTAACTGATCACCATATTTGGAGTTGGGAAGGAATTTTCTTCCAGGGCAGATTGGCCTTCTTCTGCAGCGTGGGGCGGATCACTTGCTGGAGGATTCTCTGCACCTTGAGGTCTTTAAACCACGATTTGAGGACTTCAACAACTCAGGCATAGGTTAGGGGTTTGTTGCGGGAGTGGGTGGGTGAGATTCTGTGGCCTGCGTTGTGCAGGAGGTCAGACTAGATGATCATAATGGTCCCTTCTGATCTTAGAGTCTATGAATATCCTCAATGATTTCTATTACCATAGCATCCAGGAGCCTTTATCATAACTTAGCTATGGCATGTGCCCCCATTGTGCTACGCATTGTACAAACAGAACAAAAATGCAGTCCCTGGCCCAAGGAGCTCATATTCTTCTTTTGGCATTACTGAGTTTTGTCTTTGGCTGGAGAGTGGCACTACAGAAAGGAATTGTGATCACTAATGTCCCGTCATTCACAATCTACTTACCTGTGATTATATTATTAAAATAAAGAATTGGCATCTATGTGTATGTGGTGGGGTGGCTGCCCCACACAAGGAGGGAGGGTTAAAACAGGCCAGAGGGAGCCTGCACAGAACCATCCAATTAGAGGAGGGCTCATTACGTGAGCCAATAAGGAGGTGGCTTGTTGCAGCAGCCATATATAAAGGGCTGCTCAACAGTGCAGAAGGCAGTCTCTCCCTGGCCTGCTAAGGAGAAAGACTGGCTGCCTAGGAGCACCATGGCTAGAGCAGTGCTGGGCAGGGTAGCAGAGCAGAAAGAGCTTCTGGCTGACTGTTGCCAGACAGAGGCCCTGGAGGAAGGACAGATAAAGTGCTAGGGCTGACCCCACTTGCCCTGAGGGAAATGGCCAACACAGACTGCAATTTGCCCCTGGGGAAAGGGACTAGACTGGTGACTGCAGCAGGCCACTGAGGCGACTGGCTGGACTATAGACTGCCAGTTCCCCCAAAATGGGGGGAGACAGCAGAGTGGGGCACTGCCGGAGGGTGATGTCCAGAAGAGGATGCAACGGGGAGTGATGCAGGTCACAGAGTAGTGGAGACAGGAAAGCAGGAATAACGGCGAGTGAGACACCACTGGAGGAAGGCGCCCTGCAGAAGGACTTGAGCTAATTCCAGAATGGCCAGCAGGAGGTGCCGCAGTGGTGAGTCTGCTCCATCACTGTGTAGATGTAAGAAGGAAAACTCAAAGTGGCAGCACTATAACTTGCAAGCAATGCTCCAGCAAGAACCGTTTACCCATTTCCCTGTTTCTTAGCTTTGCACAACCCCAGATTGTTTCTTATCTTCTGGTTATAATTACTTGTCAAAGTGAGGGCGAAAGTCTGCAAAGTACTGAGTACCCTCAGGGCCCTCTGACTTCATAAGAGGAAGTGTTAGTAGGATTTGGCTGATAGTCATGTCTGCCTTTCATTCCAAAGTTAAAGTGCTTAAATCATGCTATGATGATCCTTGCATTAAAATTACTACTTCTTTGTTTTTCATTTATTGGAAGTACAGACTGATTCTTACTATTATTCTAAAGGAAAAATAGAAATTATATTTAATTTCAAACATTTCACATGTAAAAAAAAGTGAGTAAATCAGCAGTTCAGCTAGATAAGATATGTATAAAAACCAATTAGAAAAAGATTTATTCATTTAAATGGTTAAGTTAAATACAACAGTTAGTCCTTATTTTGACCTCAGTCCTTATCTTAGGATTTATAAACTCTTCAAGGACTTTCCCAGGGAGGACAAAGCAACGTTTATAAAGTAGAAGTGATAACACATAACTAGAGCTGGTCAAAAAATGGAATGAACCTTTAGTAAAAATTGGGTGGCAATTTTTTCTTACTTATTCTTGAATAATGATTCTTTACAACAATGGCTCTTGGAGAAACTTCTCACCCTCCTAGCAGCAAGTGGTATTCTTTTTTTATATTTTAATTTTCTAAACTGTTTAACTGAAAGTGGTATTTATATGCTGTATCAAAAGCACTGAAAATGGAAGAAATTTTCTACCTTTTTTTTCCTGTCTACAGTACAAATGCAGCATCTGGACGACAGCAGAGCAAATGTTCCATCCTCATCCTGCCGATATGCTTAGATTCTGTTATGAGGGAACTACCTCTAGGGCTGAAGGGGCAGTTCAGACTCCAGGTTTATTTACTCCTTCATGTCTCTGCTGAGACTGCCAACAAAAGTGACAATTAGTGCCATTTTCTGTCTCCTGGTGCAACAATTTATGGCTCTGCATTTATACATGCCCTACTATCATTAGCCAGTTAATCTAAATTTAAAACTATACTCACAATGATGAACCCAAATTCCACACTGCACATTTGTACTAGTCTGTGGTTGTACTGTATAGCTCCTCAGACCCTTTAATGACAGATTCTCTCTCTTTTTTTGCAATACAATTTAAAAGAATTTCTTAGATGGACACTTGGCATTAAAATAAGTTCAAGGAGTGATAACTATGTGACAAAAACAATTAAATTCAGTTTTGCAGAAGATATTTGTATAATCCTCCTGGATATGTATTAATTATTATTACAGTAGTGCCAGGAGGCACCAATCAGCCCCATAGTACTAGGTGCTGCAGAAAGACACAGAAGATGACAGAGTCCCCGTTCTGAGAAGCTTACAGCAGAAGGCCTCAGTCCACCATTCTGATCCATGAAGGCAGATCCTTAGGCCTGATGAAATCTAGTGAATTAATTGTCACTCTCCTGCTAGTCCTTTCTATGACTGAACAAAGGATCTAATTCTCCTATGCTGTCAATTTAGCACCTCAGAGCACTTAATTCACTTTTTTAAACATTCAAAATGTATTTTACATGTTAATATAAAGCCATAAATATAGTAGCCGAGCTGCCACACTTGCAAGATTTGTTTTGCCTATGACAATTTTCCAAACTGCTTTCCCTCTGGAATTTGATGTCGTCTGATATCTCAACTGCCACTTTTCTCAAATTCTCTCCCTACCTCCCTTTCTTATTCACTTTGCACAATGAAAATCATATGTATTAGGGAATTCCAGTGGTGCTTTACAGCCAAGTGTTAACTATGCCATGATTTATTTGCATTTGCCTAACCTTCCAGGAAAAACTGATATTAAACCTCTGCCTTCCACCTAAACAAAATAAACCTTAAATCTTTGTATGTACAACACAGAGGTGCAGCATCCATGCCAATCAATATGACTCTTGTACAACACAAGAAGTTGAATGTTTTTATTTATTTAACTGTTATATCAGCTTGGTGAATGTTACTGGATTCATTGCTTTAGTCAAAATGCTTAAGCTCAGTCTGTTTCCTTGTCTCTCTCTAACCCATTTCCTGTTTGATACCCACCGGGTCCACAAGATGGCAGTATGTCACAAAAATGCAGGAGCTATTTATATCAGCAACTGTGTGAGTGATGACTGCTTTGAGAAAGCTACAAAAATAACTAAAGAAACTGCTAATTAGAGATTTGGGATACCAGGCTCGGACATTTAATTTGTGAAAGAAAGCGATGACATTCAAAGTTAAACTATAGGTTCAGCTATATTTAACCAAAACTTTTAGGACCTTATCAGAGCTTTTCTGAATTTACACATTCTTTAAGATTATCCATTATAAAATGTATTCTGGGTTAATCGTAAAGGAGGAGAGAAGGAGCTATGGCTGCTGTTACTGATGAAAAGGTTACCCAGTTATTATAATCCTACATGAAGTTACATAATAATTACCATTTACCTCTTAGTTACTGAGCAGATAAACTGTAATTACTGCCATTCCAAGGTAACATTTTATCTTTGTGACAAATAAATAGTGCAATTAGTATGGACGCAGCATGATTTATTCCTGAACTGGGCTCTTTCAACAGCTATCCCATATCAGCTAGCAGTAGTATGCATGTCCAGGTCTGTCACTATCTGTTGTAAACCTTCTGGTTTGTGATATGACAGGAAGGAGTATAATGCCAGAACACGTTACAGTATGATTGGTTGCACACCTATTTAGCTTTCCTAGGTGATGTACTCAGGTTCAGTGTTATGAAGAAGGCAAATATTAATTTAAGTTGTTGTCAGTGATGAAGAATGAAAGCAAAAGCTCAAAAGCACGAAAGCTTGGCTGAACAATACTGCATAAAGACAAAATCGGCAGCAGGCACAGTCACTTTCTGAGAGCATATTTCTCATTGAAATGCAGGGTAATTGGGTTTATTTAGAATATTTGCGTAATGGTATATTTATTTTCATTTTTATTTCCAAAGTCAAATGACTATATCTAGATATTAATTTCTACCTCACTCATATTATTTTTGTGTTGATCCAAATATAACATGGATTATTTATTCCATACATATTTTCAAAAGACTATGGTGGATGACTGCTGGCCAGTTAATCAGGTCCCTTTATACACCATGTAACAGAGCACTTTGATTTATTCCTTTCAGTAGAAATTACTTTGTTAATTGTCGCTCAGGGCAAGAAATTGAGAATCATAGCCAGTTCTGAAACCCCTCGCAATGGGGGATCACTTAGACTGGGCAGGAGATGCTTGTCACTTACACCTTCTTCTCCTGACACACAGCATGTCAATTATCTATTGACCCGGAAAATGGAAAGCCTGAGATTGCACCTGAACTCCAGTCTTCTGCATTATGGAATGATGCACTGCTACTACAGTATTAAAAGATGATAAACAATTTTCAGTCTTTGCTGCATTTCTTCACTGAATCCAGAGGTATGAAGATCAAACCTTGGAAACAGCAGATTTAGAACTTATTTCTATTTTTAAAATGTACTCCAAGAAATAAAAGTGTGCTGTTTGGTTTTACCACAGAATTCAAAACATGGAATAAGGTTAAAAAGGAAGTAAGTAATAAACTGATCTCAATTTAACTTTTAAATGAGGAACACCTCTTGTTCTGAATGTCATTTGACGCTGGATAAACCCTAATTCAACCATCATAATACCATCTCTGTCTGATCATATAGTTCACAGAATTTAATATCATAAAAAAACACTAGATTATCTAGTGTGACCACCTGCATTACAGGCCATTAAATTTCACCATTTCCCCTGTACTGAGCTCAATAACTTTTGTTTGACTAAAGCATATCTTCCAGAAAGGCATCCAGTCTTGATTTGCAGACATCAAGAAATGGAGATTTCATAACTTCCTTGGTCGTTGTTCCAATGGTTAATCTCTGACTAAAATGCTGACTAATTTAAATGTGTCTGGCTTCAGCTTCCATTCATTACTTCTTGTTATACCTTTCTCTGTTAGGTGAAAGAGCCCTTCAATACCCAATGTTTTCTCCCCATGAAGCTACTTATACACTGTAATCAAGTCACCTGTCCGTCTTCTTTTTTATTGGCTAAACAGAATAAACTCTTTACGTTTGACTGCCAGGCATTTTCTCTGTTTGTTTGGGTTTTGTTTTTTGGCTAGACCTGGCTTGTACAATTGTCACATCAATCTTTATATGTCATTGTGGTGTCCATTAAGATTCATGAGACATTCATTTATTTATTTGACAGGCCTTGCCATGCTGTCACGCCCTGTTCAAATAAAGCACTGCAGGTGCTCCCTGCCTTAGTTTAAAAGAGCAGTAGCCTGTCTGTAGCAGCCCGTACCGTAAGCTCATCATCAGTCATTAAACAGTTAATAAGAAACTCTGAATTTGGCTATGTGTGCCTTTTAAAAAACATAAAAGGCAACTGCTTGATTGCAGCACTTTAAGCCAGGCTCTGTCCTGGTTCTTGGCTAGTGCTAAGGAGCTCCTCTCTTGTCCGAGCCACACCCAGCACTGACCATGAGAGCAAGCAAGTAAGTCTTCTTAACTGGCCTGCTGGGTCTCACTTGGTCAAGGTCTCTTCCTGGGCCTTCTCAGCCTGTGGAGTACTAAATCATGTTAGTGTCTGGTCTTAGTAGTTTTTTCTTAAGCAAGAGTGTGTCAGGATGCTGACACCTCCAGCAGGGGGAAGAGAAGACTTGATAGACCCTGTCACACTATTATTGCTGCATGAAATATAAATGGAATGCAAAGTTAGTAGGCAAGATTTATCGCAGGTATAACTCCATAGAAATAGTGGAGTTACACCAGGTATGAATTTGACCTATTCTATGTACATCCATTGAGCATTTGGATACCATTCTTTTTGTATTTTGCACCAAATTTCCATAAGGCATGAAGGAGGCTTTAAAAACACTCAACGTTTTACTGAATAAATCAAAGCTTACAAATTTGCTTCTTCTCATTGAAATTCAGATCAGTCCCTAGCCAGGAGGATGCTATGCACCCAAAATGAGTGCTTTTGACATAAAAAACACCTCTCTGAATTCATGCCAAATATAGCACTTGTTTAGTAAAGAAATCCAATTAACAAAATAAGATAAGTGTTGGCATGGAAACACGCCTGACAGTATCTCCACTTGCCCTTGGCCATCTACAAAGCACATGACCTACCTTTGGACATTCACAAGTGCTCACACAGGGGCAGTGGCATTTTAACGTGGTGACTTCTACATGGAGAGCCCTGAGTGTGTGACACTTGGAAAGTGTGTCAACTCAGCAGTCATATAACTTTCCCCACTTCTGGTTTATTCCCATTGAAAGAACAGTTTTGAAAATGGCTTTCCCAGCAGTGTAGGAACAGAATGGGATTCAGGGAGTTTAGTGCAGGAATCAAACTCCTGTCATCTCAAGGCTTGCATGAAAGGACATGAATTTCATTGATTAGCACTCCAGCACAAATGCACACGCATGTGACACATCACAAAACATTTGGCTTTAAGCAGAATGGAAAATATTTAGTCAAAGCTCAAAAGAACAGTATTTTTACAGATTTTAAAAAAAATCAAGTCACACGGTGATGCTGGAAAAACAGGTGCCAGCTCTCACCATGGCTGTAGGCATCAGCCGAGCACTGACTAATTCATTGCTGGAAACCACACCAGCTCATCTGTATGTTAATGTTTTTCGAGACAGGTGTTGAACTTGTAAGAATGTGTTTAATGTTTAGACTCTATAAAATGCTTGTCAATTGCTGCATTCAATGTACTTGTAATGTCTGTATCCCGTGTTATAGGTAATATGTACGTTTTGCTTTATAACTGTAGAGCTTCCTGCTCTGAACTTGTGAATCTAGGCAGGAAAAGTGGTTCTACCGCCCATTCAGATGAATTATCAAGAGTAAATGGGCCATTGTTGAACATCACAACACAAAGACTGGTTTAATGGCCTCCTTATGCCTTTGAAAGAGCGATCAGTGAGAAAGCAGGTCCCATCAACTTGAATTCTGGAAGAGAGAAATAAAGTTAGCTGACATGGAGATTTTTCATCTCTTTGCTGTTTGGAATTGGGACTCTTACAAGGGGCTGGAGCTAAAAAGCAAATCGGAGATCCCCAAGGTCAACCTGCGTTAGCCCTTAAAAGACATTCACTACTGACAGATTACCACATCTTTGTCACATTTTGGAACTATAGACTGAACTCATTGTGTATATATGTTGCCTGCTTTAACCTGAAAATAACTCTGTCATTTTTTTCCTACTTAATAAATACATAATTAATTTACTATAGGATTGGTCACCAACATTGTCTTTGATGTGAAATTGAAGGTATAAACTGATCTGGGGAAAGTGACTGGTATCTTGGGAGCAATATGAATATTTTGTGGTTTTTGGTGTAGGTGTAATCAGTAGGTCCAGATTTCTGGGTGGCGAGACATTCTGGAATGTCCAAGGGGCATGGGCGACGCATGCATTCCCCCTTTGGGGAGGCTAGCCCCTGGTCCTGCCCCTTCCTCCAAAGGCCCTGCCCCCTTGCTCACAGGAGACACCCGCCACACACACATGCCCAAAGGAGCCTTGGCCAACCCATCCCAGGCTTCCTGAGCCCTGGCTGCCAGCTGGCCTGAGTACTGGGCTGTGGGCTGGCCCAAGCCACCCCGGGGCCACTGGCCCAACCCCCAACCCCCAGGCTGGACTGAGCCGTCCCTCACCTGACGTCCTGAGCCGCCCCAGGTCATGTGCTTGCCTGAGCACCAGCCCAACTCCCAGGCCATCGGCCGGCCATCGCTGCCCTGGCCCCGGGCCACCAGCCCAACCACTGGACCGCCAGCCAGCCCAAGCCCCGAGCTCCAGGCCACTGGTTGGAGCTGAGCCCCTGCCAGCTTCAGGGGAGAGGGGGAAAGGCCTCAGCCTGGGTTAGAGGAGCCTTAGCCTCCCCTGGACTGTGATACCTGCCACCAATGCCAAAGGGATTATCTGTGACTCCATGGTAAAACTGTTGCAGTGATTCAGGTGTTCACATTTGTTACTGGATGGTGAAATTTAATTATAGAACATACCACTAGTTTGGGGTGTTTGCCCTGGTTTTGACAGTCTGCCCTGAGGTTGACACTCATGGTTGTGAACCCCTCCAGACAGCATGACACATACATTTATGAAATGGTATGGTATTTTGTGAAGTACATAATATGGGTAGAGTACATTCAACTGCGGCATTCTGAGGTCATTTGACAACTTGGAAATTCAGTAAATGTAGATATTCTTTAAATATTATTTAACCTTGGTAAAGCTATATTCTCAGACAAAACTATGTTCATATGAAGATAATGTTGACCGTACTATCAGTAATTTAGTATTAAAATACATGATGGAGATGTTGTAATTATTCCCAAAACACACATTATGAAGAAATTCAGAGTTAAAGTTAAATTTATAAGAAATCCAGCTATGACAAGGTATGGAGATGAACAGTTAGAGTATCCAAACATTAGTTGTGCACTGTAGTGACATAATGTAATAACTATATGAACATAATCAAGCCATTTTAATATTTGTAGTCCCATTTTAGATTAGAGGCACATTACATTTTTTTCTGTTATGGGGTCACTACAAGGCAGAGTTAAGATGGGTTGGATGCTCCGTGTGTTTATTTTGGGGGGAAAGATATAGTGTATATTTCACAGATAACAAATAATTTGAATCCCTTGTTTTAAAAATTCAAATCAGCTTTAACTCTGAGACAGCAAACAATGCCTCCATAATATAGATATCAGACTTAGTTGTTCTAACTGGTATGATCCTGATCACAACAGCTGGATATCTAGGGTCTAGATTGTGTGTTTTGGAAACATTCCTTTGTAAGGGATGGCACTAGATCTAGTTGAAAATTAGAATTTCCATCCTGTAGAAAATTCTGATATTTTGACATTTGTGTCTATCCCAAATCAGGATAACAAATTGAAATATTAAAGTTTTTTGCAGAACAAAAAGTCTGAACATTTTCAATTCTCAAATGTTGTTTCTGCTTGATTAGACCTTGATCTGGGTTTACCTGAGCTTCTGTGGTACCAAATGGGAATTTTCATGTGGATGCCCCATTCTTCTCTGTGAGCTGGGTTCTTTGGCTGGACTACAAAGAATCACAGAATCATAGAAGATTAAGATTGGAAGAGACCTTAGGAGGTCTTCTAGTCCAACCCTTACTCACAGCAGGACCAACTCCAACTAAATCATCCCAACCAGAGCTTTGTCAAGCCGGGCCTTAAAAATCTCTAAGGATGGAGATTCCACCACCTCCCTAGGCAACCCATTCTAGTGCTTCACCACCCTCCTAGTAAAATGGTTTCCTAATATCCAACCTAGACCTCCCACACTGTACCTTGAGACCATTGCTCCTGGTTCTGTCATCTGCCACCATGAGAACAGCCTAGCTCCATTCTCTTTGGAACCCCCCTTCAGGTAGTTGAAGGCTGCTATCAAATCCCTCCTCACTCTTCTCTTCAGCAGCCTAAATACGCCCCGTTCCCTCAGCCTCTCTCCATAAGTCATGTGCTCCAGCCCCCTAATCATTTTCGTTACCCTCCACTGGACTCTCTTCAGTTTGTCCACATCCTTTCTGTAGTGGGGGGACCCAAAACTAGATGCAATACTCCAGATGTGGCCTCACCAGTGCTGAATAGAGGGGAATAATCACTGACCTCGATCTGCTGGCAATGCTCCTACTAATGCTGCCCGATATGCTGTTAGCTTTCTTGGCAACAAGTACACACTGTTGACTCACAAGATGCACTGTGACCAGGAGACTCCCCATGGGACTCTGGTGGTTCAGTCAGAAGGGGGAAGAGGAGACGATGTTGAATCATTAAATCCTGTTTTGAGGACTTAAGTGGAAATTCAGTGAATTCATACATAGCCTTTGTTTTGTTCACACTGGTGAATTTCACCCTTAGCGAATCACAAAAAAAACCCAATAACATTTCAGAGTAAGAAATGATAAAGGGTGAAATCCTGGCCCCATTGTATCAGTGCCAAACTCCCATTGACTTCAGTGGGGCCAACATGTCACCCAAAGTATGGAAGAAAATAGACTCTAAAACAACAGCACATCTGCTAACAGAGATCATTTTCACTTTACAAACAAAGCCCGCTTCTATGGAAATCAATGGAAGTTTTGGCAGTAAGGTCAACGGGACAGAGCCCCAAAATATCATTTAAAGAAACACCATCCTCCTCCTAAATCTTTTCAAGGAGTATATTTGTTCAAATAATAGATTCTTGGCGTAACTAGTTTATTATCATTGTTACTATTTGTAAAGTGTCAGCCAGTGTCTGTGTGCTTCAAAGCTAGATGTGAAAGACAGCCTATGCCCAAGGAATGCATTTAATATGATTCTTCTGTACTCTGAATGAAAGTCCTTTTTAGGTCCAAGTTAGGTGCTCAAGCACATGCATAACTTTAAACATGTGAGTATTCCATTAATGTCAGTCGAGCTACTCATTTGCTTAAAGTTAAGCTAAGGGCACTGCTAAATCAAGGCTCAAGTTTCTGATCTTATGAATCAGAGGGGTAGCCGTGTTAGTCTGAATCTGTAAAAAGCAACAGAGGGTCCTGTGGCACCTTTAAGACTAACAGAAATATTGGGAGCATAAGCTTTCGTGGGTAAGAACCTCACTTCTTCAGATGCAAGTGACCCTCTGTTGATCTTATGAAGAGATCCTCCTGCAGAGGTGTATCATTATGCCTGTGTTAAATTCATATATTTGCTTGGTGGATAATGGTAGATTATGTTGTATTTTGGTGTCCGATACAACATGCCTCATTTTCAATATTAAAATCAATTATTTTTACAATTTGGTATACTTTTCCCAGTTTATCCTTAAAATCAACCATTATATTGTTTGAAAGTTCTAATACTGCTGTGCTATTCTATATTTTCAGAAAGGTACCAATTTTGTTCTATTTCTACTGCTTTAATAGACTATTGTAGTTAATTATATATTCCAATGTCTCTTGTTAAATGCAAAGGACACTGACAATTCCTTTAGCTGCTACATTCACTGATTTTTTTTAAAGACAAGGATGATGAATATATTTGATTTATACTTTTTCTGTGTGATGATGCTTCATTTAAATTAATTAAATCTATACTTGAAGTCTTTATTTAAGTCAGTGTGAGTACTATATTTGTTTCTGCTTCTGATTCCTTTAATTCACTAGAAGAAGAAATAAAATACATTAATGAATAATACTGCAAGCCGTTTGGCATACAGCTAAAAATTTTGTAATTTCTGAACAGACTTTTCTTCTTCTCCAAAGGTATACATTACGCCTTTAATGATGCATGAAGATGAATCCCAATTGTAAATGCACAAGATGTCTGTAATATTTTAGGGAACAAATAATTAGCATTTTGGAAATGTGCGTTCATCTCACACGAGCAATCTGGTTCTCCTCCTCCTTCCTGTTTTGAAGGCAATAGCCTGTGTTACATCAGCCATCTGCAGTTCCATAGACAGGTGCAGGGTCAGCCTCACAGCTCCAAGCCTGGAGTTCAGAGAGAGCTGAAAAATTTGCTAAGCAACTAAGGAAAATTTCCAAAGTCATTAAAAACAAAAAAGACAATCATTAATCCCCAAATAAATTGATATTTTGTTTTAATTTTTGCTGCAGTTCTCTGAATGTGACTCTATCCATATGTGTATAGTTTTAAAGCTCAAAGAGGATGTTAGCAAAGTATATATTAGAAACCTTAAGTGGCCAAAAAAAAAAAAAGAAAAAAAGAAAAAGCTTTTGTGTTCAGAGTTTAACTTCCTAGTTGGTTTAGCATTTGGAATGCCTTAGAGTTCAACAGACAATCCTAAACTATGGAATGCTGTTGGAATTATTATTATTTGTGCAAGGTATTACCATGACACTAATTTAACCATAAATTCCTTTGTTAAATCAAAAAGCCAAACAGTATTTATACAATTGTTCTATACATGTCTAAAAAGCCTAAATAATAAGTACTTTACTACATACAAACAACAACAAAACATTTATAAGCATCTGATCAAGATACTTACAAATGGGCTAAACCCAGGGAGGTTAGATCCATATTGGTCAGCTCCAATGTGGTTAGGCAGGTATTAGACATTAATCCTTTAAAATTTTACTTTCCATACCCTTTAACAAACAAGTGATGTCATTGCCACACACTGACTGCAGCTAAAAGCCAATGTGAGACTGTTCACCCTATTTCCAGTCTCCATTTAGATAAGATTTACAACCTCCTTTCTCCCCAAGACCTTTTCTCTCTTCGGGCTGGTCCCCACTAACGCCCCACTTCGGACTAAGGTATGCAAATTCAGCTACGGTAATAATGTAGCTGAATTCGAAGTACCTTAGTCCGAACTTACCGCGGGTCCAGAGGCGGCAGGGAGGCTCCCCCGTGGAGGCCGCGTACTCCTCTCGCCGAGCTGGAGTACCGGCGTCGACGGCGAGCACTTCCGGGATCGATCCCAGAACATCGATTGCCTGCCGCCGGACCCTCCGGTAAGTGTAGACGTACCCTTCCTTGCTGACCAACAGTTTTTCAATACAACTGGCTTTACTTTTCAGATAACACTTATATGTGGGGTGGAAAAGTTCATGTCAGCTCCTTTTAAGACAGATTCTTTTTGTTTTATTTAAAACCATCTGCAGTAATCCCTATCGGTTACACTAAAGGCTTGTCTATCTGGAATAAATCACCTAGGGAGGTTGTGGAATCTCTGTCATTGGAGATTTTTAAGAGCAGGTTAGTCAAACACCTTTCAGAGATGGTCTAGATAATACTTGAGTGCAGGGGACTGGACTAGAGGACCTCTCGAGGTCCCTTCTGTTCTTAGACATTTGGCTGCACGTGTTCCCTCTCCATGTCATCCCAGCTCTGTGCAGTTAGCTGGCACAGCAGACCTTAAGCAAACCTCCCAATGACCACAAGATCCATTAAGGTATGAAGGCCTCTGGCCAGGTTGATTGTCGACGAAGCATGATACTAGTATCCAGCAGACTCTACGGGGATACTAAGACATATATGCCCATGACAGTGGACACAGTTCAGTGAATGGCGGGACTTTCCATTCCCTCCTTGTCTGGCCAAAGACATTTCCTCTGAGATATCTTTTTAAACACCGATACAAACATGTTATGTATTACCCTTCTGACGTATCTGGGTACCATCCTCTGACATATTTGGGTGCCATCCATTGCCTTGTACTTGTTGGTTGGCACAAAACAACTCTATCCATCATGCTGTCATTGTGACCTTATCTTTAGGATGGGTCAGTGTGTTCCTGTTATCTTTGGGGAATGTGCTGGTATCGGGGTGTTCTGATACCACCCTTCTGGAATGTGTTTGCGGATATATTCTTATACCTAGCACTATTTCAGAATGTGTGTTTCTGCAATATCAGCCCTGTTCTTGACAGATTATGTGAGCAGGGCCTGCCTCTTGTTCACAACTCAACTTTGCTTTATGGCAGCAAAGCTTTGACCACTACTTTAGTTCAGGACTCAGGCCTTATACCAGTCTTCTGATACAAGGGCTTATGTTTCAGGCCCTCTTCCTACTACACCTTCCAGACCTACACTTCTATGATTCTATACATGAAAACTGCTCCGGAATAAAGTAGGGTATGAATTTAAAGTGGCATAACTGTTCCAAAATAACTTCTTATGTAGACAAGTCCCAAGAAAATACTCTGACTGGATCACCAATTTCTCCTCCTTTCAGGAAACTGATGTGCAAGCCCTCAATAGCTACTACTGTTTGGCCAAGGAGCAACAATTTAGTTAAACAATATTCAGTTTTCATGTTATTTGATTCATTCGTTCTTGAGCAGTTGAAATATATTTTGTTTAATACTCAAATTATACTGTGTGATATAAAATCAGACTCACCTTTAAAACTCACTTCAGTTGTTGATGATGCAATGAAATTTCTTTTTATCTCACACTGCAGAAGCTGAAGCAAAAACTGCTAACTATTTTGGAGTGATGAGCATACTTCCACAATATGGAAGCCAGATGTAGTAATTATTCAATTTTTTTCTATTATACCTATACGGTATGTGAAATATATTCGAACAAATACATACCATCTATATATTTGTTGTTTCCTCTAGCTATACTCAGTTTTGGTTAGTTTTATTAGAAAATTACTGAAACAATGAGCCAGCCTGTTTCATCTGAACTAGTTTACAGTCACACTATCATACATGGTGAATTCATCATCATCATCTTTGTCTATGCTGTAACAGGATGTACCAAAAGAATGAAAGCAGCACTTAACAGAATGTAGGAAAATCATTAATAATCTCTCTTTTCTATTTAAGGTAATAACATTAATCATGGGTGAAGAAATTTAGTAATCATATAACTGTAATATGCAATCCCCATAGGAGCTCTGTTGTAATTTACTAATTAAAACCATGGCACAATATTATAGACTAAATCTGAAATTACCGTGTGCTGCTTTAATAATGTTTAAACTCCCAAGCAATAGCACCACCTGACTAAGCACACTCTTCCTCTTGCAGCACAGTTTGAAAGGTTGATAGTGCCAGGTAAAAAAGGAAACATGGATTATAAAAGTAATAGAAACATAATGACTTTGGTGTGGGTCATTTCCTGGGGAACTAATGACCAAGCAGGATTATCTTTTCCTGATGGTTATTCATTTACCAGTAAATGCCTCCTGCTTCAATTGTTATTGCTTAATCAATACACACGGATTGTAAGCAGAGTTAGTAGTGAATGGAATATAGCAAAATATGTAGCCAAGGGAGTCATAGAACACGCAAAAAAATGCATTTGACAGCTTTATATCCCCTACTCTTCTCTGATTCAGCCTGAAACAACGTGGTCATAGGTGATCAGCAACCACCTGGGAGGGTTATGGAATTGAGCACTCCTGAAAATTAACTTCAATAGGATGGGTGAACAATTTTGTGCTAGTAGATCTCATTGCATCATTAGAGTCCAAGTTGCTTGAAACACAGATTATTTTTAAAATTTATTTTTATCATTTCGGGGTGAAAATCACTCCTGTGCAGAGGTCCAGCACAATGTCTATACACCACGTAATTCCCACTAAAGACGTCAGATGCTGGGAACTGGATTAACGAAGGGATTTAAATACTTAACTGTCACTCTAGTCTCTTAAATCCAACATTTAGGCGCCACTGGCATTCACAAAATGGCCACTGAATTGCTGCCTAAACCTGGATTTCTAACCATGTATAAACCCACACAAAATAGCAGAGGAGAAGATGGTGCCCCCCTGCCTTATAACCTTTAACCCAATGTTTAGAGCACTCAGAATGTCTGAGACCCAGGGTCAAGCCCCCACATCTGATCAGAAAGGATTTGAACTTGGCTCTCTGATCTTTCAAGGCAGTGCTCTAATCAATGGGCTAAGAGTATGGGTCTGTGGTGAAGCAGGAAACCACCAACCAGCACGTCCAGGGTTAAGAAGAGCCTTTGGACCCAGCTAGCCCAACTCCATTATATGTGCAGCCAATGCCAGGCCTGGAGGGGAGACAAAAGAAGGGAGCCTGGTTCTGTTCATGACTGACTGATGAAGAAGCAGGAGCTAGCTGCCTCCATAACTGAGGGGAAGGATCACTAGCCAGCAAGCTGAGGCAGCTACCAGGAACCAAGCACTGTCTCTCTGGCCAAAGGAGATGGAGAAAGAGGCCTAGAAGCACCCAGCCTAAGAGGAACCCAGGCGACCGAAGTGTGGAGACCTTCTGGGGTTCTAACTCCATCAAACTTATGGCTGTCCCATCCAGAGGTACCAGGGTCCACAGCAGGATGCTCCTCAAGGTCCACAAGGAGGCATTACTAGAGACACAGGAACTTGAACTATTGGTGCCAAACTGAAGGAGCAACAGTAGGAAGTAGCCCAGGGTGCAGTGGACACAGACTCCCCACTGGGAGATCCCCTACTCAGGGGTTGACTTACACAGGGCATTGGGCTGGGGCCTGGTGGAGTGGGAGGGTCCAGGCTCCCCTATCCATCCCTGCCTGAAAGACTAAGGCACCATGACTAGAGAAGCAGGTGGCAGGATGTCAAGTACACCAGCCACTAGACTGACTGGCTCTCCAAGACCCCGCCTAAAGGGTCTCTCTTTGCCTCTTCTGTTGAAGCTGTTCCACTGTGTTTAAATACGCTTTGGACCTGAGCAAGTTAGAATGACTCTATAATACAGTTGATGGGGCTCTCCCCTAGCAGAAGGGAGATCCAGGTTCCAGTCCCCCTGTGCTAATGTATAGTTAAATTATTTATACATAGTGAAACAGCTTCAAGAGGTTATAAGAGGGAGCATTACCACCACCTCTTCCAATATTTCTTTGGGTGGGGGTGGGGGACAGAGTAGTTGTCAGGAGAAGAAAACAGCTGAAAATCCCAAGTGGAAGTGGGTGCTTCCTTCTGACCTCAACTTAGGTACCTAACTCCCTCTGAGAGGCAGGACTTAGGCCACACCCTCTCCTCAGCATTTCCTACTGGCTAGGTTAGGCAGCTCCACACTCATTGTGCTGTCTTTCGTGGCTCCCCTTCTTAGAGAACTAATTGCATTGTTTAGGGAGCCTGGGCACCTAAACTGAGCACTGTGAATTCCACTGGGCAGAAGAACACCTACAAGTTAGGCATTACAATGCTCACTGTTGCAACACCTAAGACGCCATCTTACCAGAAACCAAAGTCCATAATTCTTCATGTGCAAATTGTGCTGAGTATCTCAATGCTACCTGTGCAATATCAGTGCTCTAAGCAAACAATGAACCCCAGTCGGTGCAAAGATTTGGGTGCAAAGCTGTTCAGTGGTGTAAACTCTGACTAACATTACACGCTGCGTTCTTTCTGACACTGCAGTCTCCTCTTTGCAAAGTCCATTTTGAAGATGTCTTTACGAAATCTCTCCCTATTTGTGTTGCTTTTATAAACTTATATATTCAGACCACTATACACTGATATAGGTTACTGAAGTTATCTGATCGGCAACAGACTAAGTTCGGTTCATAAATAGCTGTATAGACATTTATCCTCTGAAAATAATAAACACCTGTTTATTCCGTCTTAATTTTTCTCTGAAATTTGTACAGGAATCACATCAGCTGTGTATTTCTAATAAAGAGGTTAACCTAGCCTTTGTGGTAATTCAGGTCTTATGATAACACACTTTGGATTCACTTTGAAGAATTTTGTGCCACACTAACTTTTCAACTTACATTTCACCCGATCATTTCTATAACATAGACACATTTGTTCATTATCTGTTAAGCATGTTGATTAACCAGCAACCATTCATATCTTAACCCCTTTACTATTTCAAATGACAAAATATATTTCATAACAGTGTTTCCAGTCTACTAGCAGCAGACTTTCTCTTAAGCTGACCCATGAAATAGTCTTTTTTTTTTTGAAATTATATACTACTGTCAGCTTTTTCCTTTTCCAAAATTACAGGGAGTCCTTTTTTTGATGCCACACGTATATTTATTGTACTTTTCTTCAGTCAAAATTCTGGTGCAGAGATCAGTGTAGGGAGATCATAGTTGGTTTTGCTTTGCCTCCAATCATATGCATTGTTTAAGTACTATGTTACTTTTATAGGCTTCATCTGAGAGATATTTACAGCAGAAAAATATTTTAATATCTAACTTTGTAATATTTTAGAAGTTTTTGTATGGAGGAGGTTTAAGGGAATTCTCCCTTAATGTCTGGCACTTAACTATTGTCCATCATTTACTCAGGAGGCATTTTCTCACAACCCTCTGATGACTGTTGTCTCTCCAATATGCTTTGGGTCACTGAGTCCAAAGACATATTCTGATGAGACTGATCTATTCCCCGGGTTACCCTGCAGTTTCAGAGTTGTCACTAGGATCAGCAATTCTCTGTCAATTAGTATATTAACAGTAGCCTCCCTGATGGCTTTGTCCTTGTTAGAGCTGAAAATTCTGATCAAATTTGAATGTACAATATGCAGCTTTCTGAGGTTTTAGTGAGAGAGAGAAGAGGAATCCAAGCTGACTGCTTTCCACCACTTGCAGTGAAGCCTTGGCCCCTTGAATGCTACGTGGTGTTCTGCAATATATTGAGCTTTGTTTTCATGCAGAGCCTTTGCAGCTGCTGACACTTCATTTTCATAAAAAATATTTGAGTCCTGAGGATTTATGAAACAAACAGTAATGATTAATACACATCACAGTAACACAGAAGACAGGAATTCTATGAGGTCTGCCTGATGTGTGTACTATTGTGCCATTGTGTTCGGCCTATAGTGGCTTGAGGGATATCAAATAGACTAAAACTGTGGACTTAAAGATAGAAAATGGGAATCCAGTCAGAAACATTGAATTCACTGAATAATGCGTGTGCTGCATGGATAGCAATCTGTCAGCTGCAGTGTTAGCTTGAGGTTTGATAAACAATACCAGTAATACTGTGTGGATTTAGAGATTGAAAATGTTACCTTGGTCAGAAACACTGAATTCAACCTGGAAACATGTGTCCTCTGGTGGCATTGTTTCAAGCCTAGAGGCTTTCAGAGTTGAGGCCTTCAGAGAGCTGTGAAAAGCAGCAGCAAAAGTGTGGATTCAGAGGACCACATCGCCAGCTGACATAAATTGGCAGAACTATGTTGATTTATCCCAGCAGAATATCTGGCCTAGAGATTACAATAGTGAATCCAGTAATAAAATCTCTGTGACACACAGGCTGGGTACTTATTAGCTGATCAATACAAAGGAATTGGGTTATTGTCTTTGAGAGGGACAAATTAAAAACTAGAATCTCTGTCACAAAATGAACCCTCATCTTTCTTGTATAATAGTCTTGGGGCTAAGGCTTAGCTCCTCCAATTCCTTTGATGTCTTAAAGCGTACATTTCAAATGGAAAAGAAACAGTAGATTTTTAAGCTACAAGCTATACTTAATGCAGTATCATTCTCTGGAAGCCAAACATTCCCTGGCAATTCACAGCCTCCTTCTGTCTTCCTCACTAAAACCTTGATGCAAAGTCCAGAGAAGTCAGTAGGAGTCTTCCCACTGACTTCAACAGGCATTGGATCAGGCCCCAGTGCCCAGATTCAGAAGGTTATTTGAGCATGTGAATAATATTATGCAAATAAGCAGTTCTATTGAAGTCCAGGGGACTATTCATATGTTTATGTATCTTGTTCAATCAGGGTCCAGCTACACAGACATTGCATCCCTTTTTGACAATTGGAAAAACAACAAATATATTTTGCTTTTGGATATTGGGATACATAATGAAACTATAACAATGATCTATTAAGATTGTCTATGTATGGAACAAGAGTTTACTAAATAGATATATGAGATTGACTCACATACTAGGTTGCTTATTGCACTGATACTTTGTCCCTTCTGTGCTAGATGTCTGATGTGGGAGCTGGATACTTCAAGTATTATTCTTGCTGTTCATAATCGGCCTCTGTGGATGGCCAGTAATTTATCTGACTTCATATATGCAAAAAAGGAAGTGGATATTATCAATGCATAATGAAAAATATTGTTCCTTTTCTTAGTACTATATCTCAGTTTTAACTGAGACTTTACTTTGCATGTTCAATCAGTAAAAAGACGGTTATAAAACTGGAAGTTGCAATTATAATACAGATACTTTCCAGATGTTAATGTCAGAATAACAATGCTTAATACAGACTAATGTCAGGCAATTAAGATGTGTATTTTAACATATTTCACAAATATGTAATTAGACTGTGCATTGTGGAAATCAAAAATAAAATATTTTTAAAACTATACTAAGTGTTATTTTATGAATAATCTGGGTGACTCTGACATGTGGGCTAAGGGAGCTGTGATTTCAAATGTTCCCAAAGTAAGGAGTTTTATGTTTTCCCCTGAGAGCATGTCAGACTCTTGGACCATCTCCCTTTTAACCAATGAAAACTGCACAGCAGTATATCTCCATCCCTGGCATACCCTGCCACTAACCTTGGCATCTTTGTTCACCTCCATAGGTTCAGATCTTACAAAGTTTACTAACACACCCTCAAGTACGTCTGTGTGTCCTAAGTTCACCATAACTGTGTTCACCTGGGCAGGATGGGACCCGAGTTTGGGGCAATATCTCCTCATTTGTTCACTAAACCCACTCTCAAAGCATTTTCTTGGGTCTGTGTCCTGGGACAAAGGTGAACAAATCTGGGAGCCCTTTTTACAATGGGCCTCTACCCTTTCCTTTGGGGCTTTTTCTTTTAATACCCATTCTAGCCTGCGCATACAAATCATCAGCCCAAGCAGCCCCTGCAGTGCGTCAGGGCAATTTTTTTTCCCATATGGCAGCTCTGAAATCAGAGAAAGCATTAAAGAAATGTTCTTCGGCAAATGAATCAAACAATTTCCCACAATGCCTTTCTGCCCTTTTATCTATTTTTTTCATATAACCACACGTTATATGCTTGAACTCCCAATTACTGCTATTGCCATTCTTCTTTTAGGTTTCTAAACTTTACATGCTATGATTCTGGCATCATTTGAAACCAGAGCAATGCAGTTTCCTTATATTTATCATAGTTCATAGCTTCCTCCTGGTCCCTTCCAGTAAAGACCTGGAAAGTTGTACCTGAAGTTTTGGAGACCAATCCAGACATTGGTTTGTACTTAAAGATGCCAGTGGCCTGGCATATTCTTTCAAAAGCAGTTCAACACTCTTCTGTACAGTTTGAGTCTTTAAAAGGTAGACACAGTCTGTCCCAGCTGGGTGAATGCTGGGGGGAATTAGCCTTTGGTTGGGGAATACCTTTTGGCTACTCCAGTACTCTGTGCTGCATTTCTTGTGCCTCCATTTGCCACTCGTATGTTCTCTCTTCTGCTTTGATTGCCACCATTTGTCTCTGTTAGGCTTGTTGACCTGGGCTGCCTGGATTGCCTTCATTCATCTCTGGTGGGCCCACTCCTCTGTTTCCTCAGTAGCTTTCTACTCTCGTGTTCTCAGCTCTGCCAGCTGTATGTGGTGCTCACCTGCCTCCTTGTCTCTGAGGATCTCTAATCTGCTCAGCTCTACCTGAGCAGCCATCTCCTGTAATGAATTATGGTCTGGTTGGTTTTCCAGTTCTGGGTGTTCTCCCTCTTCATTCTCCTCCTCAAAATACTCAGTGAGTGAGGATTTCAGATCCTCTGCTGATTTTCCCTGGTGAGATAAACCATATTTCAAACATGAGCTCCGAATCCTCTTTTTATCCACTGTCTCCAAGGACTTTAATTGGCTCATTTCCTCCTTTCCTTGTCCTATTTCGCTTAACCCAAAATAAACAAAAGAAAATAATAAATTTCCACTTTGCCCCTCACTTTTGAATCCTTTAGGGTCTGTTTTTGCAGTGTGAACTACAATTTGCTGATATTGGAGTAGAACTCCTGTTCATGATTACACCACTGTGACATGGAGGAACACCCAGAACAGTAAATGGTTCTGCCACCTCTTGTAATTTTGGGTGCCTTAATGCTATGCTGCAGGACTTTGACACCAGTAATCAGCCTATAAGCATAGGGGTTCATGCTGGCTTCCACTAGCCTCATTACTCTTTCCAGGGTGACCTTCTAGTTATCCTAGAATATCAGGGTTGGAAGGGACCTCAGGAGGTCATCTAGTCCAACCCCCTGCTCAAGGCAGACCAATCCCCAGACAGATTTTTGCCCCAGATCCCTAAATGGCCCCCTCAAGGATTGAACTCACAACGCTGGGTTTAGCAGGCCAGTGCTCAAATCACTGAGCTATCCCTGCCCCTCTTATTATTGCTGAGTCTCCCCAAGTCTGTCTCTCCAAGTTCTTAACTAACAGACATTCAGACTTTTTGCTTCCAGTTCGTCACCCCTGAAGGCATGAAACCTGACCCCAATTATCAATTCACTTTGGGAAACACACTCCTCACAGTTTCAATGCCAGGGACCTGCTTGGGGTAAACAAACAAATTTATTTAATAGAAAAATCGTAGCTTCAGAGATGAAATAGTAAGAAAAGTAAACACATACAAGTTACAGAGAAAACAAACAGATGCAATCTCAGGCTTTACACTTCTCTATTCTCTAAATTTCCTTTTATAATACAAATTACATATTTTCTCTGAACGGTTTCCTAGCATGCCCTTTGTCGTAGAGGGGAAGCCAGTGTTTCACAAACAGCACCCTGCTTAGATGATGGCCCTCAGTTGCTGGACAGCCTTCAGTTTAAACCCCTTCCCTTTTAATGGAGTTATTTATGGTTACACAGCGGAGGGAAAACTCCCTCCTTCCTTGATTTTCAAGACAGGGTTTTACTTTTCAGTTTCAATGGCTTTCCATTAACTTGGACAGTCCACCATTGTCTTTCCCTGGGTTGTGCTAAGTCAGGGGTGGGCAAACTATGGCCTGTGGGCTAAATCTGGCCCATCAGGGCTTTGGATCTGCCCCGCGGGATTGCCACCCCCAAGGTGCCGCAGGCCCTGCACCGCTTCCGAAAGCGGCTGGCACCACGTCCCTGCAGCCCCTGGGGGGAAAGGGGAGCAGAGGGCTCCACAAACTACTATTGCCTGCAGGTGCCGCCCCACGCAGTTCCCATTGGCTGGGAATGGGGAACTGCAGCCAATGGGAGCTTCGGGGGAGGTACTCACAGGCAAGGGCAGTGTGCGGAGACCTCTGCCCCCGCCCCCTTTTCCCAGGGGCCGCAGGGATGAGGTGCCTGCTGCTTCCGGAAGCGGCGCAGGGCCAGGGCAGGCAGGGAACCTGTCTTAGCCCCTTTGTGCACCGCTGCCACCCTGGGCTGAAGCCCACATCCCAAACCCCTCCTGCCCCCTGTACCACAACACCCTGCCCTTAGCCCCCAACCCCCTGCCCTGAGCCTCCTCCCACACTCCGCACTCCCTCCTTCACCCCAACCCCCTGCCCTGAGCCTCCTCATACACCCGCACCCTTCCTGTACCCCAACCCCTTGCCCTGAGCTCCTTCCTGCACACCACACCTCCCACACCCCGTACTCCCTCCCACAACCCAACCCCCTGCCCCAGCCCTACATTCATGGCTTTGCATGCAATTTCCCCACCTGGATGTGGTCCTTGGGCCAAAAATTTGCCCACCCCTGTGTTAGGTGCTTTGAGTTAGTTTTATGTAAACAACTAGCCTGGAGGATGAGCCCTCCAAGCCCGATAGCTTCACCCTTGTTGTATGTAGTGTTGTTGTGCCTGTATTCATCCCAGGATATTAGAGAGACAAGGTTGGTGAGGTAATATCTTTTATTGGACTAACCTCAGTTGGTGAGAGAGACAAGCTTTTGAGCTTACATAGGGCTTTGGGGAAGCTGTAATTGCACCACAGTTAAACCTACATATATAAACATGCATACATTCATAACCATAACGTGTATACATATCTCCTACTGACCATCAAGTTCAGAACTTTACAAGCTTTTGTAAAATACCTCATTTGACATATATTTATACACAATAATATTGTATGCAACCTATTGATTTAATTACTTATTGGGGCATCTGGACTGTGATTGTCATAGACTAAAGACTGAAATACAGAGATGCTCAGTTTTAAATGGAAGCACATTTCTGAATATATGGAGATATATTTTAAAATACTGAGCACAGTTTTAGGGCTATATTGGTCCCTCTGCTCCGCTTCAGACATCCTTTCAAATTAACTAGTAATTTGGGGGTGCCTCGATATTTGGATTACTAACCTGTGACATCTTAAATGGGCCTGATTCTCAGCAAGTGCTTAGAAACCACTCTGAAAATCAGGTGCTTTAAAGTGTGTCAAGTCATGTACCCCAATATTGAGTCACCCCAAATCACTAGTTACTTTTGAAAATTTTGTCCTTTTGTGGGTCTGCAAACACTAAAGCGAGACCAACTTTCTCCTAATTACATTTTATTTAACTACCATGTTTCTAAAATGCCAGTTTTATACATATTGATATCATTACTGTTGGTTTAAAATAATCAGCCATATTATTTCTATTTGTGGATAAGACATGTTTTCTTCAAGTTTAAACACAAATTAAATATTAATTTCATGGCCACCAAAATAAATTTAACAACTAATTATCTGTACAATAAAATTCTGGGAATGGCACATTGAAGCCTAAAATGTCTGGAATCAGAGTGAAGGGATGGAAACTGCCACAAGCATGGCCAAGAGCTCTTTTTCTTCAGAATATCACCGGGTTTAATTATCACAGGATTTCATGGTCTGTTACATCCAGTTTTTAATCTTTTTGACTTTATAAATTGCACCTGTTTTGTGTACAACTACAGTAAGGCATGTATCTATGCTATGCCAAGAGTCCTAGACCATTCTGATAGCTGATCACCACCTTTACTCTACAGCTAATTTGCATGCAACAATTTAATTGGTTGTCTGAGGGAGCCTGCACAGAGGGTGGATTACTTTGCCCACCTGCCACCCAAACAAATCAATACAAATCTTGCAGCACACCACCTCCAGACACAAATCAACACAATCACCCACAGAACATCACAATCAGCTTGCACAATAACCCCAAACACACACAACATCTCACTGCAGCACACTCTTCTCATTTGCCACCTGCACAAAATCATCCCAAATCTCCCAGCACAATACAAGGTGCATGCAAATCAACACATCCACCCACACAATAATCTCAAACATTAGTCTGAAGCCTAGAATGTCTGGTGAGTCAATGTGAAGAGATGGAAACAGCTACAAGCATGATTGAGAGCTCTGTTTAGAATATTATCAGGTTCAATCAGCAACTGGATTCACGGTCAGTTACCATCTTTAAAAAAATGACTTTATGAATTACATTTGTGCAACAGCATGAGCATTCAGATACTAGTTACTTACATAAATCAGTAATTATGCTTCATTATTATCATCATAGATTCATTCATTCCACTGTTTAATAAGACATCAATATAATATTATTAAACAACATTCATAGATTCAAGGAGTTTAAGGTCAGAAGGGACCATCAAATCATCTAGTCTGACCTCTTGTATACTAAAGACCCTAAAATTTCACTCAGTTACAATTGTATTGAGCCCAATTACTGAGGCTTAGATAAAGCATAGCGTCTAGGAAAACATTCAGTCACCATTTTCCTTGATAATTGGCCCCAGTGATTATCACGCTCACTGTTAAAAAAAAAAAGTACCTTATTTCTAAATTAAATTTCAGCTTCCAGTCATTCATTCTTGTTATGCCTTTCTCCACTAAATTAAAGAGCCATTTAGTCCCCTGTATTTTCTCCCTGTGAAGATACATACACTGCAATCAAGTCATCACTCAATCTTTTTTTTTTTTATAAGTTAAATAGAATGAACTGTACATGTCTGACTGTAAGGGTTTTTTCTTCAGCCCTCAGATTATTCTTGTGGATCTTTTCTGCTCCCTTTCCAATTTTTCCACATCCTTTTTTTTATTGTTGGTACCAGAACTGTGTGTAGTATTCTAGTATCAGTCTCACCAATACTGTATAGAGAGGTAAAATCATCTTCCTACTCCTACTCACTGCATTTCTGTGGATACATACAAAGATCACATTAGCCCTTTTTGCCATAGCATTGCCCACTCCGACCCCTAAATTCTTCTCAGAGTCACTGCTTTCCATGATACAATCCACCATCCTATAGGTGTGGCCTGCATCCCTTGTTCCCTGCTGTAAAACTTTGCACTTGGCTATATCAAAATATTTTGTTTGAATGGGCCCAGGAATGATTTTATATTTACTTCTGGATTATTGCTGAAAATGTTAACTAGCATTGGGCCAGATATTGATCCTTGTGGAACCCTATTAGAAACACTGATGGCTACTTTTTGAGTTCTGTCATTTAGCTAGTTCTTAATCTGTTTAACTGATATTCTATAGTGCTAATAGTTTAGTCACAATGTCAAGTGGTACTAAATCAAATGCCTTACAAAAGTCTAAAATTCTCGTCATCTTCTTCTTCTGGGCTCAAAAGAATGCTCCACATTCTCATAGGCCTTCCAAAGAGAATTTGATAAGGCTGGTAGCCAGTAGCCAGTCAACCACAACTTTGGATGGCCACCAACACCATTGGCAATTTATCATCCCAATCTTTGCCAGTTTCTTGCACTACTTTGCGTAGAGCTTGTTTAACAGTTTGTTTGATCCTTTCTACTGTCCTGACAATTGAGGATGATAGGGGATATGTAGTTGTTGCTTTATTCCTAAAGCTTTTAATAAATTTTTAATTACTCCTACTACAAAATGTGTCCCATTATCTGAATCAATTAATTCTGGAGTTCCATATCTACTAAACACTACTTCCTACAACTTTTTGTCAGTGGTCTCTGCAGTGTGATTTCTGGTGGGAATCGCCTCCACCCATCCAGAACAGGAATCTACTATCACTAATAAATACTGATTCCCTCTTTGGGTCTTAGGCAATTTATCAATATAATCAACCGGTATTCTACTCCATAGGACTCCACAATTCTTTGGTGCAACAAGGGTCCCGAATTCGGTGGTCTATTCCCGTCCACAGAAATGCAGTTTTTAACAAAGTTTTCTACGTCCTCTTGCACCTTAGGCCATATTCCAATTTGTTTTACCTTAGAGTATTCTCTATTCCTTGGTGGGCCATAGAGTGACACAGATTAATAATCTTTTCTCTTTGAAATTTGTTAGGTACCCTCTTTACCTCTCCTGTTTTCTTATTCACCACATAGCCACCTTGTATATTCCAGTTTCCTCATCTTTCCTCAGGTTTTACCTTCTGTTTTATGGCTTCAGCTCTATTAACTCCCATAACTCCCAAAAGTTCCTCTGCTGCTAATTTAGCTAAAGCCTCCACTTTATCATTCCAATATTTTTCATTCCCTCTCGCTTTAATATGTCTTACTATTAATTCTCCTGGGTGTTTTTTCAACCAATCATAGGTAGATTTCCAATTCTCCTTTTGGACCAAATTTTTCCCCTCAGCTGTTTCCCAATTATTTTTTTTCCAAATCCCAATCCAGTATAACAGTCCTTGTACCACAAAGTCTGAATCCATATAGACATAAAGACAGTCTGCAACATTATTTTTCTGTTTAAACAGATCACTGAGAGCTCTGACCTCTGCTCCCTTAGCTGAAGTCATACTCATAGAACCAGAAATAGTTTCCTCATCAATTTGTATAGCAGCATAGCCCACATATGGCTTAGAGTTCTCATGGTATGAACTACCATCTGTAAACCAAACCTCTTTTTCTCCGAGGCTTAACACTTAATCTACTGGGTGTACGTATTCAACTAACTTTGGTTCGGTTTCTGGAAGTGGGCATTCATGGTCCTCTCCTTCTGTCAGGAGGGCATATGGTAACATCATTGCTTGTTTGTTATTCTCATAAGTAACATCTCTGCTAGTTAACATCAAGGTCCATTGGGCCATCCTGGTATATGATACTTCTTTCCCCTGAAGTTTCCCTGATAAAATATACTTCAGGGAAGAGTGAGGTGTTTGTATTATAATAGGGGCCATGCCAGTAGCAAAAGCTTCAATGGCCCACCCAACAGCTAAACATTCTCTTTCACAGATCCCAAACTACTGCTCCATAAGGGTTAATCTTCTAGACATGTATGCTACCGATATTAACTTCCTGTCAATTTTTTGCATCAATACTAATGCTACACTTTGTTGGGTTGCTGCCAACTTAATCACAAATGGCTTGTTTATCTCTGGGAATTTCAATGCTCGAGCTTTCCTCAAGACTTGTTTTAAATTACAGAAAGCTTTTTCTTGTTCAGGCCCCCACTCCCTTTTTACTTTCTTTTTTAGTAAATGCCACAACGGTCCAGCTATAATGGCAAAATTCCAGATGTGTTTCCTTAAATAGTTAAACCGTCGTTACATAACCCTCAATGCATGAGACTCCTCTGGCCTTGGTAAATTCATTAATGATTTCACCCTTTGTTGATCTACCTAAATTCCTTGTTCCCCTAGGGTCACCCCCAAATAATTCACTCTCCTCTGCACTAGTTGGGCTTTCTCTTTATTAGCCTTAAAACCCATTTCCTGGATGAGTATCAAGACTTTCTTAGTCCACTCAGTCACCTCCTCTTTAGTGTCCCCCCACACTAATATGTCGTGTACATATGAGGTGACATTCTCCCGATCCTCTTTGGATAACTGATCCAGCATTTGCACTACATGTTGGTGCTCAATAGCTGGAGTGCAATGTAGGCCCTGGGGAATTCTTTTAAATAAGTACCATTGTCCCTTAAAAGTAAACACAAAGCAGGCCCAAGAATTGGGGTGCCATGGGATGGTGAAAAAACAATTTGCCAAATCTATGACAGAACCATTTAGGGCCCCCTGTATTCTTGCCATTACTTGAGGTAGATCTGCAACTATTGGTGCCATGCGGGGCGGGAGGGAGGGGTGAGTGGGGAGAAGGGTAGCTTTATTAGTTTGTCTAAAATCCACTGTCTATCTCCAATTTCCTGAGGCTTTTAATACGGGCAAAATTGGTCTATTGTATGCAAAATTTCCCTTTTCAATCACTCCCTGTTGTTCTAATGATTCAATTATTTTCTCAATTCCTGCCTCTGCTTGCACAGGATATTTATATTGTCTCTGTGGTGGCACTTCATCCCCCATGATTTTAACACATGCTTCGATTTTACCACATTCTGCTTTATTCTTAATCCATACATCAGGAAACTCCTTTACCCACACATTCCGTTGATCCCGTATAATCTCCTCCACTGCTTCTGCAGCACATATTCTTGGAATGTACCCTGCTGTCAGGACGCTTTCCGTCCAGCCGGACACATGCCACAGAACTCCATTAAATCCAAAACTAACTGATTCCTCTTCAGAAAAGGAGTCCCCAATATTATTGGCTCAGCCACCTGACCTATCTGAAGCATTTGTTCTTTACAACAAAAATCCCCCACTCTCTCTCTAGGTATAGCTATTTCTACTGAATGATACATTTTTCCTGTCACTCCTATCCCAATAAAGGTGGCTGTTGTAATGATCTCTGACCCATATTGAGTCAAATCACAGCTTCTATTTACAATATTTACACCAGCCCCAGTATCCAATAAGGCATCTTTGTATCCATTATGTCCCACAATGACAGTTGTCCTAGGCCTCCCATTTGAATCTCATCTTAATCTAATTATCATCCCCCACTCCTGAGGACCCATTTCCAGTGGTAGCAACTTGTCTTCAGGGCTTCCCTATAGAGCAGGTTTCTCTGAACCCTCAGCTTGCATAGCTGCAACCTTTTTCTGCTCCTTAAACATTTCTTCTTCCATCCTTTGCATTTCTTTGATTAATTCATCAGTACGTCTCCCATTCCACTTATCCATATCTACTCCCCTCAATTTCAAATACCTCCAAGCGATATTCTAAATCACATCTATTCCCTTCTGGGACACATCTACCTCCTTGGGGTGGAGTGTTTTGTCCTCTACCACAGCCTCTTTCTTGCTCACGGCCTCTTCCTCTTGATCTATAAATACTCTTGTTTGAATATTTTATTGCTTCAACAAAAAGTACTCTGGGTTTCAGTCCTTCTACCTGGCCTTCCCCCTTTCATCATTTGTTGGCATACTATCCAGTGCTCCAGTGCATTCATAACACTTAACTCCTCTTCCTGGGCTGTTTGGTTCACAAAATTAGTAGACATCACTAAAAAATTTCTGTCCAATCCTTCAAACACATCATTCCAAAATTTCCTCTGATTCAAATTAACTGCCATCAAAGAATCAGCTGTGACATGTCTGGCGACCTCCACCCTGGGATTAGTCACCAGTTGTATTTCTCCAGCTAATAATCCCAATGTTATTCTCCTTAACAGGTAATCCCTGGGGGAATCTCCAGGCTTCATGTAATCTGCACTGGATAACACCTTCATGGGTCTTTGACCTATCTCCTTTCCTAACAGCATAATAAATTGTGGTATCAGTTGGTATGCTTTTGGCTGCCTGTCCAAAGCATTTTCCACTCTATCTACTGCCTGCCTTATGTCTCCAGTGCTAGCTGCACTGATTAGCCTGTAAAATTCACTCATATTTAAATTCTCTGTTCCTCCTAACTCTGCCCACTGTGATAGCCATGTAGCTAAATTTTTCATATTCACTGGGCCTAATGTCTTTACCATCAACTGTAAGTCTGATGAACTCTCAGGAATTATTTGTGTCTGCTCTGATTGTATCTCCTCCACTGTATCCTTAATAGTTGATCTCCATTCTATCACTGCTACAGACTTTTCTGGCTTAGGCTCTCCCAGTCAGTTTCTTATTTCTTCTCTCAACTTAGTATAAAGCCCCTCTCGAGTTTGGTCAAATTTCCTTTTCTCTTGACCCCCTCACAGATCCTCTCCATACCAAATATCATTGGAATCTAAATCCAAATCCAAATCTCTCTCTTTTTGATACACTGCCGCAACTTGCAGCTCTTGTGTTTTCACTTGCTTTTTCAATGCTGCTATAGTTTTCTGGCACCTACTGTGAGAAACGCTTGAGATCTCCTCTTCCTTTTCCTTAGTCAAATCTCAAATTAACTGTTTCATTCCTATCACTTGATGGTCTAATTTATCTCTGTCTGCTTTAAACTTTTCCCAATCTATCATTCTTTTCTCCAGTTCCCTATTTTGTTTTCCCCTTTGTTCTAATTGAGTTTGCATTATCTGTCCCTGCCTCACTTCCTGTTCCAAATTTTCCTGGCAAGTTTTAAAATTATCTTGTAATGTTTGTAACTCCACACAGACTTCCCCCTTACATGCAATTGCCTTTTCTACAGCTTGCCACAACAGCCATACTATGGACATTTGCTTTTTACTGGCGTTAGGAATGTACAACTGTACATTTTTTCAAACATGTTTTCTAAGGTATCAAGTGCTAAATCCAGTTCCACTGCACCTTCCATACAAGGGCATCTCCCAAATGCAATAATCTCCTTCTCTAATAGAGAAGGGGCTTTAACTTTAGTCCACTGGGGTGCCTCTCCCACCCCTATACTTCTCTTCCTAAACAGTGTTTTAAACATTATTATACTAACACCATGTAGTATCTACTCACACATGTTTTTCCCCCCAAATTTCACAAATAAGGAGTCACTCTTATTAGTCTTAAATAAGGACTCCCCCAAAACTGTAAGAGTCTGTCTCGAAATCCGGCACTCCTTAATATCTCTCCCGCCTCCACATTCTCCACCACATGTTAGACCTGCAATAGAGGTCTCCCCACGGGATGAGGAGCAAGCAGATCCTGGACACAGTGTTGGTATATAATACTCTAAATGCTCTTTATTGATTACAAAACAAACCTTACTCACTCCACATTCACACCCCAAACATACTATACCAGAGTCCAAAGGTCAGAATGGTCCCAATGGGCAGTCAAGATTCCTTCCATCAGGATAAGATCATAAGATGCAGGGAGCCAGTGAAAACCACATCTATATCCACATGGGACTTTGGATCAATAAACAACTCCAATTTGCAGAAATCATAGGCAACCATTTATAGTCAATTCCGTTGCGTCATCGGTTCTTTGCCTTTGTTTACTAGGACTTCTACCCACACAATTCCAAAGAGACAATCCTGGACAGGCCGCCATGATCCAAGACATGCCATTTCCTCCAATTCTTATACAATTTTATATCAGTTCAGCTGGTGTTGTTTCCTTTTCTGATGATTTTCCATATTTTTCTTGGAACCTAAGATTATTTTTGCACAAATAGTTCTAATAGTTCTTGACCTTAAGTTCTTGCTTTGGTTTGCTAACTTGCAATGCACACATTAATGTCTAGCATGCATTATTCATACGAGGCCTCAATGACCTATAACATATTACATGGATATATGTATATATCCCAACATCTCCATCTAGTAATGGACCTATGCTAGTCCTAGGGGTTTCTTTTGTTACCAATATACTAAAATTCCTTCTTATTGTCATTAGCCCTGCCACCCATGGATTTTCTGATCTTATCTTTAGTTTCCCTTATCAATTTTCTACACTTCATAACTTATATCAATTGCTATCTATTTCCCCCTTTTTACCATTTGTTATATATTTGTTATGTATTGCTTTTTCATTTCTAACTCCTGCCTTCACTTTACTGTGAAAAAAGAATGGCATTTTAACCAAAGTTGTGGAATCATGGCTTTTTGGCCCCCTAATAAACTCTTCTTAAAGAACTCGCATGTTCAGATTTATCAAAGATCGATGGAGTACAGGCAGCAAAGTTTTCTTGATTCACTGTTTCCTCTTTGTTACTGGTAAACTTTGCTGCTTTTATCATTCTTTGATTACCATGGCCTTTATAAGTGAAGTTCAGTTCACATCTTTTCCTCAAAAGAGGCCACTTTGAAGTTTGAGAGGAAATTAAGTTGTCCTTCATCCTAGTTTCATCTCATGCTCATTGGCTGGTTTCTCCCTACACCCGTTTGTTCCTCTATCCTACGACGATGTTTTTATATTTCCTTGTCTAGCTTTGAATTACTACTCCAACTTCTTGTTGAATGAACATGTGACATTGCCTCAAGTAGAAAACAGATATAAAATAATCTTATCAATAAAGTGTATTTTGGGGCATTCACACAACATATAGTATGGGAGCTCAAATCTTAGATATGAGTTAGCATAACTGTACTGAAAGCATTTAAAATGCAGTCTGCATTCTGGTTTTGAAGACATCAGTGATCTTATATACTTAGTGTCTCACTAATTACATGGTACTTTACATGTAATGGCAGAGTATTTATGAAGCTTGTATCACATGATTAGGTTTTCAGATATTACCTCACGTTGTAAGTTGGGTTTCACATAACATTTTCCTGAATAATTAAAACTATTGCCAAATGTATATTTGGAAATTAAAAGAAAATTATTGTGTGTATTTTGGAGATCTATATCTATAGATAGATATTTAAAATACACACAAAATAATAATACTTGGTACAATTTTTAGCACATCTAAAAATAACAACACTAAATTATCATCTAAAAAAATCACATCACTAGGGATTTCTGAACTTCCCCAAATATGACAAATATAAAAAAAACCCCTCTAAATCTTTCATAAATCAATCTACAGCGTGTTAGACCCAGGATGGAATGTTGGGCTGTCAAACGATTAAAAAAATTAATTGTGATTAATCGCACAATTAAAAAAGTTAATCGTGTGATTAATCGCACTGTTAAACAGTAATTGAATACTATTTATTTAAACATTTGTGGATGTTTTCTACATTTTCAAATATATTGATTTCAGTTACAACACAGAATACAAAGTGTACAGTGCTTACTTTATAATTATTTTTATTACAAATATTTTTGCTGTAAAAAAACAAAAGAAATAGTATTTTAAATTCACCTCATATATACTGTAGTGCAAATGCTTTATCATGAAAGTTGAACTTACAAATGTAAAATTATGTACAGAAAATAACTGCATTCAAAAATGAAACAATGTAGAACTTTAGAGCCTACAAGTCCACCCAGTCCTACTTCTTGTTCAGCCAGTCACTCAGACAAACAAGTTTATTTACATTTGCAGGAGATAACACTTCCATGTTCTTGTTTACAATGTCACCTGAAAGTGAGAACAGATGTTTGCATGGCACTGTTGTAGCCGGCATTGTAAGAGATTTACATACCAAATGTGCTAAATATTCATATGTGCCTTCATGCTTCAACCACCATTCCAGAGGATATGCGTCCATGCTTATGACAGGTTCTGCTTGATAACGATCCAAAGCTGTGCAGAGTGAAGCACATTCATTTTCATCATCTGAGGAAGATGACACCAGCAGAAAGCTGATTTTCTTTTTTGATGGTTCGGATTCTGTAGTTTCCATATCGAAGTGTTGCTCTTTGAAGACTTCTGAAAGCATGCTCCACACCTTGTCCCGCTCAGATTTTGGAAGTCACTTCAGATTCTTAAACCTTGGGCCAAGTGCTGTAGCTATGTTTAGAAATCTCACATTGGTATCTTCTTTGCGTTTTGTCAAATCTGCAGTGAAAGTGTTCTTAAAATGAACAACATGTGTTGGGTCATCATCCAAGTCTGCTATAATATGAAATACATGGCAGAATGAGGGTAAAACAGAGCAGGAGACATGCTATTCTCCCCCAAAAAGTTCAGTCAAAATTTAATTAACACATTATTTCTTAACGAGCATCATCAGCATGGAAGCATGTCCTCTGGAATGGTAGCCGAAGCATGAAGGGGCATACCAATGTTTAGCATATCTGGCATGTAAATACCTTGCAATGCCGGCTACAAAAGTGCCATGTGAACGCCTGTTTTCACTTTCAGGTGACATTCTAAATAAGAAGCCAACACCATTATCTCCCATAAATGTAAACAAACTTGTTTGTCTTAGTGATTGGCTGAATAAGTAGTAGGACTGAATGGACTTGTAAGGTCTAAAGTTTTACATGGTTTTGTTACATTGAGTGAAATTATGTAACAAAAAATATCTACATTTGTAAATTGTATTTTCACAATAAAGAGATTGCATTATGGTACTTGCATGAGGTGAGTTGAAAAATATATTGCTTTTGTTTATCATTTTTACAGTGCAAATATTTGTAATAAAAATAATAATATAAAGTGAGCAATGTACACTTTGTATTCTGTGTTGTAATTTAAATTAATATATTTGAAAATATAGAAAAACATCCCAAAATAGTCAAAAAAATCACTTACCTTGCTGTCTCAGATAATCTAAAACAAACAGCTGAAGTAAGGGTATAATTTGCATGTGTTGTCAGACTGCACTATGTGCTGCTTTGTTAACATGCAGAGAGCTGCCTTACTGCAATATAAAATTTGTTTAAAAGCCTCAGTTAGAAACCTTCTGAAACAAATTTGCTTTGTTCTATGGCCTGATACCCACAGACTATGGCTTTGATGAACACATGAACATAAAACATAATTAGAACTTTCTCTGTAATCTCACATTGTACATTTCAATTAAGGCGGAGCAAGTATTTTCAATATCAATATGCTCAGCTATTTACTTGCAAACCTGCCATATTATAGAATTGTTCTTAATATCAGATATTCAGTACATAATTTTTTTCTGTGTGCCAAACAAAATGACTGCCAAAGTGCAAATTTGAAGTCTATGAGCACAGTGGGAGAGATTATGTTCATAGGTTATTAAACTTGACCTCTAGTGGTCATGAGTTCCACATGTAGAAAAAGATAGAGAGCAGGGTGTGATGGGTTGGATCACAGAAACCCCCTTGGGAGCTGCCACCTGATGTGCAAAGACTACCCCTGCTCCTGTTATCCCTGCCAGCACACTCCCGTCTGCTCCAACACAGACCCGGGGTCTGAATTACCTGCCCCAAAGCTGCAGGTTTACCTGAAAACAGCTCACAGAAGTGTGCTTGTCTTTAACACTCAGATGCTCAACTCCCAATGGGGTCTAAACCCAAATAAATCTGTTTTACCCTGTATAAAGCTTATACAGGGTAAACTCATAAATTGTTCACCCTCTATAACACTGATAGAGAGATATGCACAGTTGTTTGCTCCCCCAGGTATTAACACATACTCTGAGTTAATTAATAAGTAAAAGTGATTTTATTAAATACAGAAAGTAGGATTTAAGTAGTTCCAAGTAGTAACAGACAGAACAAAATAAGTCACCAAGCAAAATAAAATAAAATGTGTAAATCTATATCTAATTAAACTAAATACAGATAAGATCCTTACCAGTTCCAGAATGCTCCCTTTTACAGGCTAATCTTGTTTTAGTCTGGGTCCAGCAATTACTTACACCCCCTGTAGTTACTGTTCTTTGTTTCAGTTTCCTTTAAGTCTCCCCGGGGGGTGGAGAGGCTCCTTCTTTAGCCAGCTGAAGACAAAATGGAGGGGGTCTCCCAGGGGTTTAAATAGACTCTCTCTTGTGGGTGAAGACCCCCTCCTCACCCTGTGTAGAATCCAGTTACAAAATGGAGATTTGGAATCACATAGGCAAGTCGCATGCCCATGCATGACTCAGGACTTGCAGGTAGCACATGCTACCTTGAACGTCCTCAGGTAGACTTCTTATGTGGATTGTAATATTCCAAGCTCTTTTGTTTGCTCCCTCTTTTGTTTGATTGAGCACCTAATTTGGACATTCCTTTCCCAAGAAGTGACCAAATGTTCTAACTAAGGCTACTTAGAAATCAAGCAATTATACAGTCAATGTTCATAACTTTGAACACACAAATGGTGTCTGCATACAGCTAGGATGAACATAACCAGTAGATCATAACCTTTACATAGATATGTTACATGGAATATGTAGCAAAACCCTATTCCAGTTATATCATACATACATTTATAAGCACCCCCCCATAAAGCCTTATGGGGTACACTGTCACACCCTCGCCCTGAACTTACTGCCAGAGACATGGTGGAGGCAGTACCTGTAAAATTTCTGTTTGTCTTTGGTATTTGAAAAATAGGAGGGGAGAGAGAGAGGATAAGGTGGTAGAGAACTCCCCTTCCCTCTGGCTGTGAGGAGTAGATGCCCTCTTCTGTGCAGGAAGAGCAGCAGTTTTTAAAGAGGGGGAAAGTCTAGCTTCCAAGAATCACTACCAGTGACTAAAAGTGATGTAGTGCCACTCCCCACCAATGAGGTGACATAAGAGCCTAATGTCCACTTTCTTGGCCAGGAGGAACAGCAGTTGAGAGGGCCCCAGACCCCCAAGTTTAGGTGGGGGAAAGGGCACTTTGGGATAAATAATTAGAGTTTGGACCTAATTCTAATTTCTAGGATTTCTTGGTTCCAGTTCAAGTGGAAACAAATAAGAGTTTATGCAACTTACATCACTCAGCGTTGTGAAAAAGCCACCCTCTGAGCGACACAAATTACACTTACCTAAGTACAGTCCACACTATGCTATGTTGGCGGGAGAGGCTCTCCCGAATACATCGCTTTCAGCTCTCGCAGAGGTGGAGTAATTTTGCCAACATGGGAGCGCTCTCCCTTCGGCATAGTGCATCTTCACCAGATGTGCTAGAGTGGCACAGCTGTATCAGTGCAGCTGCACCTCCGTAGATCTGTAGTGTAGATTTGCCCATAGTATTTTGGTATTTCCTCAGCTGGTCCCGACTAAGACTCTGATTATGAAAGGTTCTCAGCATTTCTCGTAAGTGGCTGAGAGTCTTCTCCATAGACTCCCATGGGAGTTGAGGATACTCAGAACGCACATGGAGTTATCAGACCCTAACCTCAGGAAGAACAGAGTCATACAGAAAAGAAATAGAAAGGGAAAATAACTGAACTTTTTCAAAATCCATACAAGGGTTAACTGAGGTTTAGTTTTAGTTTTGGGTGGAGGTTCATGTCTATTTTCATTGTATCTGACCTCATTCACTCATCTCCAAATCTCCAGTGATAAATGGAAAAAAGATTGTTACAAGGTCAGGACAATTGGATAATGGGAGAAATGAAAAGATAAAGACAATTTCTGCTGGTACTATTGAATGTCTCCTGGTTAAGGAATGTGCTGGCTTTTTCTATAGTGCATAAGAAAGCAATTCTTTAATTTAATAACCATTTAATATGTGTCTTCTCTTTCTAAAAGGATGGTCTAGTTTATATACTGGGGTATGTTAGGGCAAGTCTACAGCGCTACATCAGCACAGATGCACCGATGGAACTGCACCACTGTAGCGAGTCTGATAAAGACACGCTATGCCGAAGGTAGAGCGCTCTCCTGTCAGCATAATTACTCCACCTCGGTGAGAAGCATGTGACAGGAGAGCATCTCCTGCTGATGTAGCACTGGTGTGGACAGTGTGAAACTTGCATTTCTTGGAGGCGGAGGCTTTCGGTTTGGTGATTTGAAATGTTAATAATAATAGTTTTTGTTATTCCCATCTTTTCATATGTAATCTCAGCAATGCATAGCAACTCTTGGTCACTTGCAGCCATTCGAATTTTCAAAAGCTAGATCTATTTTTAATAGAAAAATTAACTTGCATCAGTGTCTGACCCCGAAAATGAGACCTTTCATTTTGGATGAAGGCCTTCCTACTGTAATCCAGGCCTTCCTCCCCTAAGGATTAAGCAAGTGCATTGCACTTTATGCGAGGCTATTCCTGAAAACTGCAACTGGTGCAGAGTGCAGCAGGCTGAACATATGTCTTGTCAGCAGCACATGACATCAGTGCTACAGGATCTGCACAGCTGCCTATTAGTGCCCAGGTGGAATGTTAGGTGCCAGTTTTGACTTATAAAACTGTAGATCGCCTGCCTACCTAAGCAACTCTCACTCTCTGATTCTGTCCCTTCCTGAAATTAGCAGCCATACTCCAGCTGGACACCCCTCACTGTAAGAGAGAGAAAGCTGTGAGGATAGTGTCTTCCAAGAGGAGCCCTCAACTTTGGGACTGATTCTCTCTACTCTCCTTTGTCCAAAACAGCCTCAATATATAGACACAAGGTCATGCTGCCAAGGTCCATTTTTTTCACCCAGGCTTTGGAGAACAGGTGGGGCAGTGATAAATGCTGGTATTTCTGTGTTTCTTGGGGTGGCATTAGGTGGGTTGGGGAAAGCTGCTCATTTTAAAAATTACATTAAAGTGCCCAAAGCCATGGACAGGCACTTCTCCCACTGGGCATTATAAAGCTATATCAATATATGCTGATTGAAAAGGAAAACGAAATAAAAAAGTGAAAGAAAAATCTAAAAACAGTATAATTAATTATAATTCAAGGTATTTAGAAAGTTATCTACCAATTTTAAATAATTTAATTACCCGGATATTGTATTGCCATTGTAAACAGAAATGGGATTTAAAGGATTTGATTGTTAGATTGTCTCAAGTAACACTCTTTATTACCCTTCCCAAGCACAGCCAACAACTTTCCATTGCTAACAATGGGACTATGTAGAGGGGAAGTAAAACAATAGTACTCATAAGGTCAGAGGCAAAATACTCTCATGGATGAAAAACTGACTAGAAGACAGAAAACAAGGATTAGGATTAACTAATCAATATTCATCCTGGTTAAAGGTTAAGAGAAAGATGTTTCTGGGTTCCATACTACATGAATTTTTGTTTAAATGTATTTTTGGGTGTTTCAGGAGATACCAGTGAAGTAGCAAAAATCTGCCATTAATTAAAGCCAAAGAGGACTGTGAGGCACTTCAGAGAGAGCTAAGGAAGATAAAGTGGGCAACACCATGGCAAATGATGTTCAATATTGATAAAAATTAATATCTATTATTTGATAAAAAATAAAAAGTAAGGGACATTGGAGGGAAAAATGTAAGTGACTTATATGCCTTGCAAGGTTCTAAATTAAGGGTATTAATTAAGGAAGGAGACCTGGATGTTATTGGACAGTGCTCAATAAAGAACTTTCCACAATGTGAAACTAAGGGCAACAAAGCAAACAAGATGTGAGAATAGATAAGGAATGGCTTGGGAATATGAAAAAAAAAAATACAATGTCATGATTTAAATAAATGTTGCATCTCTCATCCAGAATATTGCTTGCTGTACTAGTCACACCATATCCAAATGGAGATTGCTGAACTAGGTGGTTGAGAGAAGAGTGGTGAGAACAATTAGAGGTATAGAAAGAACTCACATATGAAGAAAGATTGAGATTGTTGTCCATAGAATGTAGACTGATAATATATATATATATATAATAAAGTATGGTCTAGAGAAGGTTGGCTGAGAGCTTCTATTCTCCTGGTCTCATAACACAGAACAGGGAGACATTCAATGAAACATAAAGGCAAATTCAAAACTGCAAAAAGGAAATACTTTTTCGTACATGTAATAAGATTAAGCAGCTAATTAAATCCAAGAATTTAGCAAGATTCACAAAGTGATGGGACATTCATGATATTAAATTTGTGCTTCAGACAATTAGATATTACGACATGACCTAAAATGGGGAGCAGATTATCCCACATCTGTTTTATGTTGGATTCCTACACCCTCCTCTAAAGCATTTTCCATTGGACACTGTTGGAGACAGGTTGCTGGACTAGAAGGTCTTTCAGTCTTGTCGACTATGGCAATTCCTAAACAGAGCTTGTACAATAAAAAAAGGAAGAACTGTAAAAATTTATTCAAAAAATATTTTTTTTTAAAATTCCAAACTTGATTTTTTCCAGTGTTTGAAATTTGGAACATTTTCCCAGTTCTCTATTTGACTTGAGCACTGACAAGAGAATTTCAACATATCAACCCACATACAAAAAAATAACTAGGGGTGGCTGAGAAGTGGACTTTCAATTATATACAAAATTTCAAGTTTTTGGAAAAAGAATTTATGCTGAATTGGGGAAAAAAATTGAAATCTTCACTATTTTGTGGAACTGGAATCCATAACAATTTGTTCTGAAAAACGCCAAAACTGTTCCTCAGGTTTCTCAAAACCGGAAGCCCTGGGAACCTGTGTTCTGCATCAGTCTGTTAGGCAAGCTGCCAAGTAGCCGGTAATAGAATTATAGAAATGTAGGACTGGAAGAGATCTCAATAGGTCATCTAGTACAGTCTCCTGCACTTTCTCCTGCCTAAATATCTGGACCAGCCCGCAAATTATCTGAACCATCCCCTCCAAAAGTGTTTGTCTAATCTGTTCTTTAAAATGTCAGTTGATGGAGATTCCACAACCTCCCAAGATAATTTGTTTGGGTGCTTAATTACCCTTACTGTTAGGAAGCTTTTTCCTAACATCTAATCTAAATCTTCCTTCCTAGCATTTAATCCTGGGAGCCCATGTTGCTGAGCAGCTGTACAGGTGGGCAACCAGACAAGTTTTGTTGAAATCAACATGTTCCACAGAATATTTTGGTTTTGAACAAATCAGCATTTTCTAACAGAAAAGTGTTCTCTTGGAAAATTTTCAGCCAGTTCTAAAACCAGTCCTGTTCAGGAAGAACACCTAAACACATGCTAAAATCCCACTGGAGTCAATGGAATTTAAGTAGTCCTAGGAGACTTAAACACATGCTTAAAAGTCAATTAATTAAAGTCAGTTAATTATAAAAATAATCCAGTTACCATTATTCAATCAAAGTCTTGATGCATAAATGCTTTGCTGAATCAGGGTCCAAATAAGAAGAAAATGCTCCACAAATATTTGTTGAATCATGCATTGGTGGAACAAGGTAATATTTAACCATATCTACTCAGCTCTACTCAGTATCAAGCATTTATGACACAAAGACATGTGATCTGTAAACAGGTTTACTGTAAATTGTGTAAGACAATATGAATATAAACAGACCAATTGTTCACTGCAGTTATGTATCGGTAGTACAACTTTTTTATTCACAAGTTATCCTTGAACAAGGTTTGCTTCTTATTAATTTGTTGATTTGTAAAAAATAGCAAACATGTTTTGTGCATATTTCATCTATATGAGGGTGTTCATGTACTGTTCACTTCAGCTTTGTCTTTGACTATGTTATTCATTATTTAAACATGAGGTATATAGTGACCTATATAGACATGGCTCCTATTTCCTGACTGGGTGACTGAAACTTTAAAAACCGAGGGTGAGCATTTGGAACAAATATATCTGTTATAATAATATATTTGTAAGAAATATAGAATACTGAATACCCTTTACATAAAGAACAGGAGTACTTGTGGCACCTGAGAGACTAACAAATTTATTTGAGCATAAGTTTTCGTGGGATACAGCCCACTTCATCGGATGCATGCAGTGGAAAATACAGTAGGAAGATATCTATCTATCTATCTATATATATATATATATATATCACCTTAGTTAAGGTGAGCTATTATCAGTAGGAGAGAAAAAGAACTGTTTGTAGTAATTAATTGTAATTAATGAAAATGGCCTATTTCCAGCAATTAGGCTTGAACAAAGACTGGGAGTGGATGGGCCATTACACAAAGTAAAACTATTTCCCCATGCTTATTCCCCCCCCCCCCTTACAGTTCCTCATATCTTCCTGTCAATTGCTGGAAATGGGCCATTTTAATTACCACTACAAACAGTTCATTTTCTCTCCTACTGATAATAGCTCACCTTAACTGATCACTCTCGTTACAGTGTGTATGGTAACACCCATTGTTTCATGTTCTCTGTGTATATCTATATCTTCCTACTGTATTTTCCACTGCATGCATCCGATGAAGTAGACTGTAGCTCACAAAAGCTTTTGGTCAAATAAATTTGTTAGTCTCTAAGGTGCCACAAGTACTCCTGTGCTTTTTGCGGATACAGATTAACACGGCTGCTACTCTGAACCCTTTACATATAAATTTGTACAACCATCCCCCATTATGCGTTTGACTAAATAGGTATTCCCATGAATGTATGCATAAAAATGAACAAGAAGGGAGAAATGAAAGGCAAACCTGAATTCTCAAAGTTAGCCTACTATTCATCTGTCTGTAAAATTGAGACAATTATGGGATTACCTAGGTCACCATTGTATACACCACAACCATGCCCACAACTCAAGATTCACTTTAAGCAGAAAGTGACACTGAGCACATGCATGCATAAGAACATAAGAATGACCATAGTGGGTCAGATGAATGGTCCATCTAGCCCAGTACCTTGTCTTCCAACAGTGGCTGGTTCAGATGCTTCAAAGGGAGTAGACAGAACAGGGCAATTATCAAGTGATCCATCCCCTGTGGTCCAGTCCCAGCTTCTAGAAGAGATTTAGGGGCACACAGAGCATAAATCTGCATCCCTGGCCATCTTGGTCAATAGCCATTGATGATCCTATCCTCCGTGAACTTATCTAATTCTTATGTGAAATCAGTTATAATTTTGGCTTTTACAGCATTCCCTGGTAATGAGTTCCACAGGTTGACTATGCATTGTGTTAAGAAGAACTTCCCTATGTTAGTTTTAAACCTGCCACATATTCATGTGTTATGTGAAGGGGTGACCCCAATTCATGTGTTATGTGAAGGGGTAAATAACATATCCTTATTCACTTTGCCCGTACCAGTGAGGATTTTATAGACCTCTATTGTGTCCCACCTTAGTCATCTCTTTTACACAATGAACAGTCCAGTTTTCTTAATGTCTCCTTATATGGAAGTTGTTCTATACCCTTAATCATTGTTTTTCCTTTTTTTGTACTTTTTCCAATTCTAATGTATCTTTTTTTGATATATGGTGACCAGAACTGCACACAGTATTCAAGGTGCAGGCGTACCAGGGATTTATAAAGTAGCATTATGATATTTACTGTTTCATTATCTACCCCTTTCCTCATGGTTTCTAATGTTTGTTAGCTTTTTTGACTGATACTGCACATTAAGCAGATGTATTCAGAGAGCTATCCACGATGTCTCCAAGATCTCTTCAGTGGTAGCAGATAATTTAAAACCCATCATTTTGTATGTATAGTTGGGATTACATTATCCTATGTTCATTACTTTATATTTATCAACATTGAGTTTCATCTGCCATTTTGTTTACCAATCACCAAGTTTTGTGAGATTCCTTTTTAACTCTTCAGAGTCAGCTTTGGACTTATCTGAAGTAATTTTGTATCATCTGCAAACTTTGCCACCTCACTGTTTACCCCTTTTCCCAGATCATTTATGAATAAGTTGAACAGAACTGGTCCCAATACAGAGCCTTGGGGGACCCTGCTATTTACAACTCTCCACTGTGAAAATTATTTATTGCTACCCTTTGTTTCCTATCTTTTAACCAATTACTAATCCAGGAGAGGACCTTCCCTCTTCTCCCATAACTGCTTACTTAGTTTAGGAGGGACTTTGTCAAAAATTTAATGAAAGTCCAAGTACACTATATCCACTGGATCACTATATCCTTGTCCACATGTGTTTTGACACCCTCAAAGAATTTTAATAGAGTAGTGAGGCATAATTGCCCTTTACAAAAGCCATGTTGATTCTTCCCCAACATATTGTGTTCATCCATTTCTCAGATAATTCTGTTCTTTATTATAGCATCAACCAATTTGCCTGGTATTGAAGTGAAGTTTGATTTACGGGCCTATAGTTGCCATTATTTCCTCTGAAGCCTTTTTAAAAAATCGGTTTCACATTAGTTATGCACTAGTCATCTGGTACAGAGGCTGATTTAAGTGATAGATTACATTCCATAAGTTATTAGTTCCACAGTTTTATCTATGAGTTCCTTCAGAAGTCTTGGGTAAATACTATGTGGTCCTGGTGACTTAGTACTATTTAATTGATCAAATTGTTCTAAAGCCTCCCCAGTCAAACACCAACATCTGGGACAGTTCCTCAGGTTTATCACCTAAAAAAAATGGCTGGTGTGCAAATCTCCTTCACATTCTCTGCAGTGAAGACTGATGAAAAGAACGTATTTAACTTTTCTACAATGGCCTTCCTTGAGTGCTGCTTTAGCCCCTTCATAGGCTAATAGCCCAACTGATTGTTTGGCAGGCTTCTAATGTACTTCATTTTTTTTTTCGCTGTTAGCTTGTGTCTTTTACTAGTTGCTTTTCAAATTCCTTTTTGGCCTAGCTAATTACACTACTCTACAGCCAAAATGCTTCTGAAATAAATGTAGTCAAACTTTACTAATTCTGGGTCACTGAGAACGAAAATGATGCTTAAAATTGTTGATTGGCTCTAGTTTTCAAGATATGCTCTTGGGTCAGTATATACGACCCTTGACTTGGGAATGGCGGAGGATAAGTGAGTTATAAAGGGAAGGGATCTCAATTTAAACCAGAAATGACTAAAATACATCTTTGACTGGATCTATGAATAAATCTATGACTGGGTTTGGACAGTACTTCATTTTTAGGCAAAACAATGAGTGATGCAAGCTGAAGCTGGTATTGCGTCATACATGATATGAATTGCATCATGTTATTCCTAGAAGTCATGGATGATGCAATCCTAACGAAGCTTACATCACTCTGCTGAACAAATTGCCCTATATCAGTTCTAGAAATCATACAGTGTCGTGCTCTCTTATTTGTCAGTGTTTGATTTTGCAAAGGGACACATTTCTGTTTAGCCAAAGTAAGCAGAGATGCCTCATACTTGTGTGAACAGTGCAGATAGCTTCTGCTATGTTTGTGGTGAAGTGACCTTTGGATCACAAAAGTGCAGTATAACCACTATGGTTAAGAAAGCCTATCACCTTTATTTTGGCTGAAAAATTGGAGATCAGGACAAGAGGTGGGCCCCACACATATGCTGCAACACTTGTGCAACAAATCTTCACCAGTGGTTGAACAGGAAAAAGAAATCTATGCCTTTTGCAGTGCCAATGATTTGGAGAGAGCCAACAGATCATACCAGCAATTGTTACTTCTGCATGGTGCCTCCAGTTGGGAAAGGTGTGTCAAAGAAGAAAAAGTGGACTGTGCATTATCCAAACATTCCATCAGCTATATGTCCAGTGCCCCACAGAGAAGGACTGCCAGTTCGTGATGCACCAGAATCATTCTCACTTGAGTCAGACGAGGAAGAGGATGAAACTTCTGGTCCTGAACCATCAATGTCACAGGACCCACATTTTCTCCCATCCTCCTCCTCTGAACCACACCTCATAACACAAGGTGAACTGAATGACCTTGTCAGGGATTTGGAACTACCCAAGAGTAAGGCAGAGCTGTTGGGCTCCAGACTACAGCAGTGGACTCTCCTGGCAGATGATGTTAGGGTTTCCATGTTCCGTGACCATCAAAAGGATCTTGTCCCATTCTTCTTCATGGAAGGTGATCTTGTAGCCTGCAACAACATCGATGGTGTGATGGCAGCCCTCAACATCGTTCACGATTCAGATGAGTGGAGACTGTTCATTGATTCATCGAAAATGAGTTTTAAAGCTGTTTTACTGCATAATTGCAATGTTTTGCCATCAATTCCAGTTGGTCATGCAGTCCATATGAAGGAAACCTATGACAACATGAAACAACTTTTGAGGTGCATAAACTATGACAAACATCAGTGGCAGCTTTGTGGCGATTTGAAGGTTGTTGCTCTCTTGCTTGGTCTGCAGACTGGATACACAAAGTACTGCTGTTTTCTCTGTGAATGGGATAGTCGTGCAAGAAATTCCCACTACATCAAGAAAGATTGGCCACTCCAACAGTCATTGGAGCCTGGGAGGAAAAGTGTTCAGCATCCACCACTTGTTGAATCAAGGAAGATTTTGTTACCACCCTTACACATCAAGCTGGGTCTGATGAAGAACTTTGTCAAGGCCAATGACAAACACAAGCAGCTTTCAAGTACCTTCGTGGAAAATTTCCAAGGTTAAGTGAAGCTAAGATAAAGGAAGGTGTCTTTGTTGGTCCTCAGATTCGTGAACTTCTTTGAGATGATGCATTTGACCATGCACTATGTGGCAAGGAAAAAACAGCATGGAAAGCCTTCCAGTTAGTGGCAATAAATTTTCTCGGAAACAAGAAGGCAGACAACTACAGGTTGTTGGTGGAAAACCTCCTCAAGGCATACAAAAGCCTTGGTTGCAACATGTCACTAAAGATACATTTTTTGCACTCTCATCTAGATTTTTTTCCACCGAACTTTGGAGTAGTGAGCGACGAGCACGGCGAGCGATTTCACCAGGACATTGCAACAATGGAGAAAGGCTATCAGGGGAAATGGAGCCCATCAATGCTTGCAGACTATTGCTGGACAGTGACAAGAGATGCTCCATGTAATGAATACAAGAGACAAGCCAAGAAGCACCGAGTAGACACTGAATTGGACTAAACTATGTACATAATAGTTTTTGCCTTTTGTTTCATAATAAATTTTATTTATATAACCCTTTTGCTGATTTTTAAAGTGTTACATAAACAGGGCAGGTGAAATATTATCATGTAAAGCAACCATAAACACATGAAAAGACCTAGGTTTACAATTGTTGATTACAACTCTCCTATCTACACAATATACATAGACATAAAATGTAAAAACTTAAATATCTTAGAAACAGTAGCCAATCAGTTGTTTTAATTGTCATATTTGAATTCAGCACATCAAAATACATAATAAATAGCACATTTTATCTCTGAAGCAGACGACTTCTCAAAAATTGTAGACCAGTGTTATACTTTCATACTTGACTTGCCAGAGTTTATGTTCTTTTCTATTTTTTATGATTGCTGTTACTGAGTGGTTCAGCTATATTCACCTCTTGGACCAAATCCCATGTGCCAATTAGGACTAAATCAAGAATTGCCTCTCCCATTATGGGTTTCAGAAGTAACTGCTTCAAGAAGCCGGTGTCTAGAAACTTCATCTCTGCGTCCTGTCCTGAAGCAATGTCTACAGTCAATATGGGGATAATTGAAATCCCCCATTATTGGGTTTTCTGTTTTTGTAGCCTCTCTAATCTTCCTGAGCATTTCACAATCACCATCCTGGTCAGGTGGTTGGTAGTATATTCCTACTGCTATATTATTATTATTATTATTATTCAAACATGGAATTTCTATCCCTAGAGATTCTATAGTACAGATTGATTCATTTAAGATTTTTACTATATTTTACTGCCACACTGTCTGGATCGGCTCACAAATGAGAGTGTCAATCACAGGGCAGACACCACAACCTGGGTGTATGTTCTGTAATTAGATTTCACCCAAATAACGGGTGTACTACTATAGTTTTATAATGGAGTCACAGACTGTCCTCTTGGACACTCCAGTCACTCTAGCCCCATAGGCAAGCTGGACTGTGTGATAAATGGTTACTTACACCAATGATCACCAAATATTCACATTGTTTTCAGTCCCAAGAGACCAGTCACTCACCCCAGGTATCACATCTCACAACAAAGACAATGCTTGTAGCCAATCTTGTAATAAACTAACTAAAGGTTTATTAATTAGGAAAGAGAAATAAGAGTTATTTACAGATTAAAGCAAACAAGCTATATACACAAATGAGTTCCAGTCTATGATTCATCTGGTGTCAGAGTTGTAGTAACCTTTCAAGGCTAACCCATGCCAAGCAGCTCGGGGATCTCTTTGCTTATGCTTTGGATTCTGAGGGGCAAAGATTACTGACAGCATAAAAAATATTCAGTTTCTCCTGGTCAAGGATTTTTATCCCCTCGACTCCAGAGTCTGGTGTAACAGGATGAGTTCACGTGTAGGTCTCTCCTTCCTGGAGGGAGTTAGGAATACAATCAGAGCCTCTCTCCTATGATGCTACACAATACCTCATTTGCCTTCAGTGGATCATCTTGTACACAGGACAGGCACTTTACCTTAATAAATGCTTCCTTCCCTGTTTGGTGAATTTCACAATTACAGAGGTTTACAATGCAACACAATATAATTTTACACCATGAGCTATAAAGGTAATTTTTTTTAATATGGAGATATACCTATCTCGTAGAACTGGAAGGGGCCCTGAAAGATCATCCAGTCCAGCCCCCTGCCTTCACTAGTACTAGCAGTACTGATTTTGCCCCAGATCCCTAATTGACCCCCCTCAAGGATTGAACTCCCAATGCTGGGTTTAGCAAGCCAATGCTCAAACCACTGAGCTTCCCCCATAGTAAATGATATCAGTACATGCAGCATCCTACAAGCATTTCATAACATCTAAATGCTAAACCTATTCTTATCAAATTAACACCTTATATCTATTTTTATAATGCTTAACACACAGGTAAGCAGGAGGAGTTTCAGGCTGTGCATTTGTAAGTGTTCAGTTAAGACTGGGATGAACTGCCACCTGATCTGCTAGCATTCCAGACTCTATGCTTCCTTTCACATATAGTGACCCTCCCCCACAAGAGTCACCTATTCTGTCATTCCTATATATTTTGTACCCTGGCATTACCTTGTCCCACTGATTATCATCATTCCACCAAGTTACTGTGATTTCTATTATATTAGTGTCCTCATTTAATACCAATCACTAAAGTTTCACGCATTTGTATACAAGCACTTATACATTTGTTGAATATTTAGTTGGCTGCCTTCATGCTCTTTTGTACCTATTGTGCTTGTTTGTTTTAAGAAAAAACAGTTGCTTTTTAAAAATCATATGGACTTATTCTATTCCCTCTCCTCTCCCTCACATCCCCCATCACTGAATTTCTTTTAAAGACATATTTAGTGACTGTCCTGAGGCCATATTTTTAGTGATAACATTTAAAAAGTTTTAGCTATGTAAAGCATCTTTCTAGTTCAAGTTCCCTTGGGTATATTTGAAAAACAGAAAAAAAAAGCCCACTATTAAAGAGACCTGAAGATGACAAGAGAGCAACATTGTTTAATACTACATGACTGCATTTCATATCACTCTTGTTCAAGATTTTCGCCCAAGGGCTACTTACTCAAGACTTTTAGTATCTAAAAGGATAGCTACTACAGGGTGACAGCATGAGAATATATCAAATCCAAGTGTGGAGTATTTGAAATAGTGGTGGATCAAAAATGCCCGTTGTTAGAAGAAAACTTATAGCCACTGCATGCAATATAATTCTTCATGCTGCTATTCAAACCTGGAGTAAACTGGTATTTTGCCCACAAGTTGGTGACTAGCCTATGTGGCAGCCTACTGTTCCTGGAGTAGGTTACCTCCATCTTAGATTTGAGTGGGGAGACAGGGGGAATAAAACCCCACAGGATTTCTGTCCCATTTCCCTGATTCATGATGAACAGGAGTACTTGTGGCACCTTAGAGACTAACAAATTTATAAGTTTATGCTCTAATAAATTTGTTAGTCTCTAAGGTGCCACAAGTACTCCTGTTCTTTTTGCGGATACAGACTAACACGGCTGCTACTCTGAAACCTGTCAATATTTTTCATGGAAGTAAAAGTTCTGAAGGATTTCGGTTCAGAAATAAATATCAAAAAATTATGTCAACATTTTCAATCAAAACTAAATCTTGACATTCCCAAATTGAAATGTTTCATTTCATGTCACTTTGTTGTTATACTATGTCCCCCTTCTTTCCAATGGGTTGGACTCCAGGCCGGGATTATATCTCTTATAACGTACCAGTGATGCTGCACTGCATTTTTCCCATGAAAAATTTTGATAATCAGAACTGCATTTTATGTTAATCATTTCAACAGAAAATTCCCAACCATATCTACTCAGTTATTTGCATGCTCCAGACTGTGCATGATGACATTCTGCTGAGAGTCTCAAATACAGCACCTGACATCAGACCTGGAGACCCAAGTCATGGGCACCTTGGGCCTAGTGTTTAATCCAGCCCTGGACTAGAACCCTTCTTTCTAGTCCAAAAAAGATCCAAAGGCTGCTATCACTTGTACTGAGAGAACTCCCCTAGATACTATTAGAAGCAGTATTAGCTATCTTATCCTCCCTTGGCAGTACTGCATACACACAACAAATATTTTAGTTGTTAACCCTAAACCACCAATGGTATAAAGTAAAACTTAGCTGTGAAACCTTTACACAAATCCTGAGTGTGTAACTATTAGATTATTGTAGAAAAGATGTGGGAAAATCCCTTCCAAAGAAAAAAATTATCAAAAGAAAAAAAAAGAGAAAGATAGAACTGTAAGGCTGAGGAGAGAAATTTGTCAGAGGAGGAAGACAATGAGGAGGCAAACCCTCCCTCTTTCCCTTCTCTCCTTTCCCACAAAAAGAGAGAGAGAGAGAGAGAGCCTCTGCAGGGGGTAGGGTGCGGAATGGGGTAACTCAGTTGCAGCTGAGCCACTTTACACCTTACCGTCACTGACCTCTTTCACACTACGGACAAGAGGTCCTCACAATTGGATTGATTTAACCTGAGAAGGGAGGCTGTGGAGGTGAGAACTGGGAACAGAAGACTGAGCCCATATTCATTGTTTAGACAGAATGTAGAAACTCACCAACCATGCTAGACCAAGAAAATAGGAGAAGGTGAAGTAACCTAAGAATTATCCTGCGGAGCATCTGGAGGGCTGTATCTAGTTATTTTGAAAAATGGATCTTCAAAATACAGGGTCTGCATTATTTAAAATATAATATCCATAATTATGAATAATCTAGACCTCAAACATATATTAGGTACCAGATAGACAAACAGAAAGAAAAGAAGTCCTTGTCTCAAAAAGAGCTTGAAATCTAAGAATTTAGTGCTTCAAAGAGAACCATGCAGACAGACCCCCTACACTTGTAAGAGGCCCACGGACTTCAGAGATACTCCATCTGCCCTGAGCAAATTGATGTCCATAGAGCTCTGAAAGGGCACAGAGATTGATCTACACAGTTCTCAAAATCTAGATAAACAAAAAGAATAGGGGGATAGATAGGTAAAGAATAGGGGAAGGAATCCAGGCATACAAGCAGCATATGGATGGAATCTTTCACACACATCCTTTTGGGTTCTTCTCTTACTCCCCAATCTCTTTCTCCGATGGCTGGTCTATACTACAGAGTGAGATCAACACAAGGCAGATTATGTCGACCTAATTATGGAAGTGTCAATACATAAATTTTGCTCCCACTGAAATAACTGCTGATTTAACTGCACCTCCATGAGTGGCATAAGAGTCAAGGTTGTTGACTAGTCCAAAAAAGACCCAAAGGCTGCTATCACTTGTACTGAGAGAACTCCCCTAGATACTATTAGATGCAGTATTAGCTATCTTATCCTCCCTTGGCAGTACTGCATACACACAACAAATATTTTAGTTGTTAACCCTAGGTTGATGCAATTAGGTCAACACAGTGTCAGCATAGACATTGTGTTGCGTACGTTGACTCGTACTGGCTTTCAGGAGCCATCCTACCATGCCCACACTGACAGTACAATCGATACATGTGCTCCTGGTGAGGATGTGCACTGTAGACACAAGGAGCAAAGTGTGGCCATACACAAGTGATGTAATTACTGCAGCAGCTCTATGCTGATGTAAGTTAAGTCAACTTAATTTTGTAGTGTAGACATGGCCTAACTGCTTTCTTCCCGGTGTCCTTGCCTTAAAATGTGAAATCTAGTATTGTCTAGATGGACTTTGTTTCTGGGGCCACCTGTATGGTCTCCCCTGTCTCTGGAGTCCTTGGCCCTATATGTTAATTTCCTCTTTCTTACCATCTAATTCTTTCTTTTCCCAGATGCAATATGGACAGGACACAGAGTACTGGGGTATACTGACTGTGCAAAGTATTTGTAATGATAGAAACTACAAAAGAAAATAAACCTCAGATTCAATTATAGACAGACTGAGGGGAGAAAAGAAAGAGCAAAGACATCAGGTACATCCAAGCAGTAATTAATGGCAGTCAGTGTAATGATACTTGATAAAAATATAAAGAAGATACACTTCAACATGCCCAGCAGTTTAAAAAACAATATTCCAGGAGATGGATATGGTGACTTGTAAGAAACCCCAGAAAGGTGATACTTTCCCAGTTAATCCAGAGGAAAATGTAGGAAGATGGACTGATGGGGAAATTCAAGGGACAAGGATTTGAAAGTCACACAAATTACTAAATTAGTATGAAAAATTACATCTATAGTAATGTATATGGGAGGGTTAGCAGTATGTACTGTTTAAGGGAACTATATATAACCTACTAGTTTCCCTTAGATTTTTCCTTCATTAGAGGGAAATATTGTTAAAACATTTATTTCTAATCACTGGATTTCTGGAACAGTGCATGGAGATTTTTGAGTTAGAAGTGGAACCGAATTGTAACTCTGCCACAGATATTATAAGTTGATCTCTCTCCATAAGGCAAGTTCAAAGGAATTGCTGTATTAAGGCTCTGACTCAGCAGATGACTTAAGCACTTGTTTAAATTAATCCATGTTCAAAGTACTTAAAAGATATGATTAAGTCTTGTTGAAGCCAGAGGAATTTAAGCACACGTTTACTTGCTTTGCTAAACAGGGCCCCAGAAACCTTTCCTCCTCTCTCTTTCTGTGTGTGATCTTGTGGGGTTGAGGATGTCCACTGCTGGTCTTCATTTGTTGGCAATGTGGGTTTGTAGTGAGTAATGTAGCAGGCTTGTTTTTGTTGTGACATAATAATTTGGGTCTATTGATCAATCTCTGGGCTAGAGGGAGACAAGAGCCCAGCTTGACCTATTTTGAATTCTCTCCCCCGTCCCCTCCCCAAAAAATCAGCACTAGAAAAATGAACATTTAAACTATTATTATAATTTATTGTGTTGCTTGGGAAAGGAGAAAATCAAGTTTGTATGTGGTCTGCCTATGCACAAGCATTATTAGTATAATCAAAATCTTGTATCAAACAGTTTGGGCCTGAACTACATTTCTAGTGCTGAATGATTTGGTAGATACATACGGTCATGCTCATGATTTCTCTGTGTCTACTGTCACCAGACATCTGTGACAATCTACTGGAAACAAGGGATTCTGCTTCCTTCAGTGATTTGAAAGCAGAAGTTTGGCTAACAACTTAAACCTTTGTTATAGTTGGATATAAGACAGCTCATTTCTCCCAAGTAATATTTCATCTTCAAAAAACGTTTTGTATCGTTCATTAGTATATGGGCAGATCTGGAAGAAAAACAAAACAAAAAAACACTTGATCACAAAAACAAAAACTTTTTTTTTTATTGCAGGTGGATGAGACCCAAGATATTACTGGTCAACTATGGGCCTGTAAAGATGAGGGAGACCTGAAGTCTTCACAGACTGAGGTTGCCCTTTGGCACCTTCTATGCCTTAATGGGAGGGGGGAATGGGGTTTGTGTGTGGTGTGGGAGGGAGGACAAGAGGATTCAGAAGTGAGCCAAGTCCCAGGATTAGTCTGAGGAGAGTCTACCTCAAGTTATTGGATGTATAGCGTCAGGCTGTAATCCTGCTCTGGGCTCACTTAAATGGGAGAGGTAGAAGGGTAAGCATACAGCACCTCCCTAGTGTTAAATTAATAAAGTTGCAGCCTGCTGCTTAAATCCATCTCTGTGTCTCTCTTCATTCACCTGTATCCGCTGGTCAAGATGATTGATCTTGTTCCTACTGAAACCCATGGGAGTTGTCACTGAATACTAGGGGAGCAGTATTAGGTCCCAGGAAAATAGGCATAATAGACCAAACAGCCGTCTCTCTGGAAAAAAATGAGTTGGCATTAATTATCTATAGTCAGAAGATGGTCATGATTACTCTTCCACTTGTAAAAAAGTTATCAAATCATTGGGTATGTTTTTTTCTTGAATAACCCATGAAAAAATAAGATGGCTGAGATAATGTCTCATTGGAGCAACTACTGTTGGTTCCATAAAAACTCGGGATCAACATGGCTATGACAACACTGCAATACATTTATAGACACATGCAAAATTCTGGTAGTCCATCATTTTAGCTTCATTTTCAAGGTTCCCTGTAGCACTTTCAGTATTAAACTTGATTGTTTGGTTGTTTAACTTGTAATGGGCTTATTTTACTTTTGATTATTCATTTAGGACATGATCTAAAGCCCTTTGAAGACAATGGAAAGACTCTGACCATAGAATAGGGCCTGGATTTTTAAAATAATGTTTCAGAGCCTCTTACAATGACAGTATATTTTTATGATTCACTATTTCAGATCCTATTTATGGCTAAATAAAAACTATAGGTGCCTTGTTTTTTTTAAAATCAGTTTTAGTAAAATTCTTTAAAGCCCCAATATAAGAAAGAATCCTGGTTCAGGAAAGCACTTACTATGTGCTTTGCATTAAGCACATGCTTAAAACCCATTAATGTCAATGAGATTTATGCATACACTTTACATTATATACATTTTGAAATCATTCCCTGAACTGGGACCTTAATCTTTGCCAAAAATAGGACAACATCCAGCAGGGGAATTTTCCATATCCATGACTCATAAGTCTAAATCATGAATTTCTTGGAGACAGTTATTGTTTTATTTGTAATCATTAAGAATCCACACCAGACTTTCATGAAAAGTATCTCATCATTTTAAAAGTAATTAATTTTTAAAATAATGAAGAATTTTATTAAGAAGTTAGTATCTGATCTCTTGTAAGTCAGCTATATGCTTTGAGTCATCACTATCTTGATTTCATGCACAGCCACTTTTTCCCCCCCACCCACATCTTGAACTTTCTGGCTGAAGGAATAGAAGTGTCATCTTAGTGTCGAGTATCAGAGGGGTAGCCATGTTAGTCTGGATCTGTAAAAAGCAACAGAGAGTCCTGTGGCACCTTTAAGACTAACAGATGTATTGGAGCATAAGCTTTCGTGGGTCAATGCCCACTTCGTCGGATGCATGTGGATGACATGCATCCGACGAAGTGGGCATTCACCCACGAAAGCTTATGCTCCAATACATCTGTTAGTCTTAAAGGTGCCACAGGACTCTCTGTTGCATCTTAGTGTCGAGAAACCATACACACAAGGTTGAAAAAGAGAGGGTTAAATCCTTAGTTGATGTATGTTGGTGAAGTCAATGGAGCTATGCTGACTTATACAAGCTGAGGATCTGGCTCAGAAAAGTTCTGTAACACATGCACCTTAGGTTCCATCCTACCTATGTTTAGCAGAGTCAGATACCACAATTTGTTTAGAAAACAAACAAACAAAAAACCAGAAAACCTCCTGTTTATATTGGTCAGGAAGAAATAAGAATGTAAAGGTGAATCTAAAGTTTGGACTCTTGAGCTAGAACAGAACCTGAATACAAACACTATTGTACATATTAAAAGTTGTCCAGCTACAAAATGTACAATAAATGTGAAACCGAAAGGCATAAAAGCATGTTGCTAATGTTAATTATTGATTGCCAAGAAACTGCATTTTCACAATGGAATAATCTTAATTTAAAATCATTGGTGTTTCAGAAGAGTAAAACAAATATTTCATGCTCCAATACACCATGTGCATACTGCGACTATTTAAAGAATCATTTAAAGTGAGTGACTACTAGTTTTTAAAAAGGGTATTTTGCTCAATCTTTTCAGAGTATAATTAAGTGTGTTAACAGATTTTTGTCTAAGCTTAGTAAGTGGGATAAATATTACTTCTTTTCACTAAAATTTAATTTAGTATTTTACTTGCAGCCTGAAATTGCTGCAGACTGCAATACTGAAAAGGATGTTTCGGTTCCCATAAAAAAATTCTCTAAATAAGATGTGCTGTTTCTCTGCTATCCCTAATTTTCATTGTACCAGAATTTAAAAACTAGGACTGTTCCCACACCCCAGCATTTTTTAAAGTGTTTTAGATAGCTAAATAATACATCAAGTTTTCAAATACTATTTTGGAATTTCTTCAGGAATAAGACATTAATAAATGTAGATATGTCTGAACTCAAAACCTTGATCAGAATCTGACTGTGATATTTGTTTATGGATCTCTGTATAATGAGCTGAACCAGAATCCTAGATCAAAAAATCCTCAGCCACAAGAAAAAGCTCAGAGCCAGATCTGGATTTTGTGGTTTCAGCCTGCAGGATTTCAAATTAATTAATCCAAAATATCTGGAATAAATGACACCCAGTTATGTTGAGTATGATACATGTTACACACAGTGTCCCATCATTAAGAACAAATAATGGCAAATTCTGACCTGAATAAGAAGCAAAAAGTGATGCAGTGATGTTCCTATTTTTGAATTCACCAGAAATAGATTTTCAAAACATCCAAAGGGAGATGAACACATGGTTCTTGTCAAGAGTCTGATCCAAATCCATAGGGACCAGTGGAAAGACTTTTATAGACTTAGACAACAATATTCATGTTACTTCCAGTCCAAAAAGACCAGTCGCTTACCCCAGGTCAATTATACCTCAGATCTCAAACAAAATACAATGCTTGCAGTGAACCCTGTAATATTAACTAAAGATTTAGTAACTAGGAAAGGGACATGAGAGGAATTTACAAGGTTAAAGCAGGTAAGTACAGGTTACAGAATTATAGTTCCAAAAGATGATAGTAGCTGCTATACATGTAAGCTCTATATATCTGTTAGGGATAACCTAAACTAAGCAGCTTGGGGAGTCCCTTGCTTATGCTTGGAAATATTACCCTCTCCAAATTCCAAGCAGACTTTTTGTAGCAAAGTACCTCTTCAGAAGCTGAGACACTGGGGACTTGCAGTATTTTCCCCCCTCTTTTTTTCCATACTAAAGACAGGACTACTTTTTATCCTCAAAAACAACCAAGATCCGATATTTGTAACTTGATGTTTTCAGTAAATGACTATATAGCTAGACATAAATTCTACCTACACTTGGGAGGGTGACTAAATGATTACATTAACCATGAGCCAGTTTTATGAAACATCATTTGGCATATCTCATGGACTGCAGTGACATTGGCAAGAATTCTTGCCGTAACTTATCATAAAGTACATCAATGACTGGGAGAGACTTTCAAATGGGTTTGTTTTCTCCATACTCCATCACACAGTGTGTGTTATGTTATAATGAAAATATGCTTTCTAGATTTATGGAGAATCTTCTTAACCAGGACCAGATATATTGGTTCCATATGTGGTGTCATATTCATCATCTGGACAACCATCAAAATTTGGGAACTGTTTTCTGTAGGCAAGGCATGTGCTTAACTTTACATGAGTGAGTAGTCCCATTGAAGGCAACAGTACTACTTCATGATCATCCTACATTGCAACTGGAAGTGATGATTGCAGCACATGTAGACATACCTGAGCTAGAGTAACACTAGCACAGAAGCCATGGCAGCATGGTCCGTGGCAAGGGCAAGTCATAACCACCTGGCATGCTGGGTATGTGCTTGATCTACTGACGCCTGTGCTGCTGTGGCTTCACTGCTATTATTATTCGAACTAGCATTGCCAGAACACCAACTCAAAGCAGCAGTGGACCCTGCCAGAGAAACAGATGCAAAATTTGAAGATGTGTCTCCACTGCTACATTGATCAACAAGACCCCCCACAACACACCTTTCAAGAACCAAGGGTTCTACCCGTGCCTATCACAACATTATCCTGGGCACTAAATGCCCCAATAACAACTATGTAGGTGAAACCAGACAATTACTATGCTGTCAGATGAACTCACAGGAAAATAATAAAAGACAAAAAAGCCATATCACCTGTGGGTGAACACTTTTCACAAAGCGATCGCTCTAACTCTGACCTATCAGTCTTCATCCTCAAAGGAAACCTGCACAACATTTTTCAAAAGACGAGCCTGGGAGCTGAAATTCATAACTTTACTAGTCACTGAAAATCATGGCCTGAATTGAGACACTATTTTTATGGAGACACTGGATTTAGGGCTTATTACAACCTTTTATAACCCACTAACAGCCCGCCCCCACCCTCCGCTGCTTCTCCCGCTCACCCACCCTTTCCTTCCTATGACTGGAGGGGTATTAGTGGACCATTTCACCTTGAACGGTCCCTGAAATGTGTGTTAACAACTTATGATAAACAATGTGTTCCACCTTGTATTTACCAGTGATACACTGAGTTAGTTTCCCAGACCTGAAAAGCTCTGTGTAAGCTCAAAAGCTTGTCTCTCCCCAACAGAAGTTCGTCCAATAAAAGATATTACCTTACCTACTTTGTCTCTCTAATATCCGGGGACCAATATGGATACAACACCATTTCATACAGGGAATAGTCAATCATTTTAACTACTTATAAGAAAGAAACCAAATACCATGGATGCCCAAATCATATATATTAGTAAATGAAATACAATGCTATTTTGGCTTTCATGTACCTTCTGCAAAACAGATGCTGCTTTAATTGTGGATGGACACATTTTGCAGTCAGTATATTGGCAGAGTTTATGAATATTCAGAGTAATGTATTAGGGGATTTTGGCTCAATTTTATAAATCAACCCCTCATAAATTCTATTTACCTATCTGCCTATCACAGCTACAGTTATTATAGTGATTTATTACAGTAAGTTGGGGCAGCTGTACAAGAGGCTATAATGAATCTTATTTTCAGTAGGTTCTCAATTTGACTTTTGACAAGTTGCTTTGATATTTAAAAAAACACAAATTTGAAGGTAAACAAATGAAATAAAGTACAAAATTCTAATGAAAATGTTTTTTAAAGATAATGGTGGACAACTACACTGCTCCAGTGAAAAAATTATAGGAAGAATTTGTAACATGACCTCCTTTTGTTCTCAATATTGTCAATTCATGTATGTTTTTCAGGTGTTATCTCTAGGCAAATATTACTTGATCAGGTGAAGTGTTAAAAATATATATAACTTGTCATTTTGATTTGAAAGTTTACAGGAGAACATTTGCTCATTTTTTAAAGCATCCAACAAGAAATAACATCAGAGAAATACAGTTGAAATAATAGGTGCATAAAAACATTATATTAAAGCTTCTGGGAGGTTGGTTTATCTAATCATCTACTGTCTTTATACTACCACCTATTAGCATAGTATCTGAGAACCTACCATGTGTAAAAAAACACACTATTCTGATGTTTAATAATAAAATTAAAGTCCAAAACTGATTATAAGCAAGACTGTTAGCTGATGACCCATGTCAATTATACCATTATGATTGAATTACAGGTTTTTTTTTTTAAACCTAGGAAAGTACACATACGAAATAGTACAATTAAAGAACATTATGGGTGAATTTTTGCATGTTTTTTTTGGTGAAAAATGGAGATATGGTAACACGAGAATATATTCATGACTGATGCTCATTTTGCCAAGTTATCTTGGCAAAAAAACTAAATAAATTCTGAAAAAACAAAAACAAAATGGTATATTTCTTTTTTTTTTGTTCAAAACTTCCTCTAATTTTATTTAAAAAAAATGTTAAAAATGATAAAAAGTTAATAAAATGAAATAAAAAAAACCTGTGAAAATTCATTGAGAAAAAACAAGATTCCTGTTTTCGGTCAGCCAGAAGCTACCCTTCCCCGCCTTTCAGCCACTGAACTCAGAAGTCAATTTTTTTCTCAGTTAGTTATAGGTAGAGCTGAAGACAATTGGAACTGTGCTATGAACATGGGAAATGCCTTATACTGCTACGTATTCTGGAAAAAATGTGGTCTGGCAGATACTTTTGAGTTTAATCTGTATGTCTCAGTTCCTACTCTCTAAATTAAAGATAACAATTCCACCCTGTGACATCACAGGGCTGTTGTGAAGATTAATTAAACTCTCAAATATAATAGCAACTTAGAAAAGCCCATGAACAACAATAATTCTGTCTTCGAGTGGGGTTTGAAGAGTGGACAACAAATAAGGTCTCGAGTCATACATTGAAGAAAGAAGAAAAAAATGTGACAAATTGCTTATTAAATGAGCTTTATCCATTCTATGCACTGAATGAGGCAGGGATTCTGTGGAAAAAGAGTATATGATGTAATTAAAGACTATATGATAATAAGCATATGCACAAGGGGGACAAATTAAAGTGGCATACTTAATTCTGGCATTTCCTAACTTTTGAGCACTTGACTTTGCAACCTTAATGTTCTTTTAATTGTTTTGGGGGGTTTAATATACATACAAATTAAAGTTTGGCACAAGAGCTGATAATGGAGAGGAAAAGGTTTTTGCTCCTGATTATATAGTACAGGAATACATGAAAGTTATCATCTTAAGAAGAGTGTTCCATGAGTCTCCACCTAGTCCTTGAAATACCACGTTTGACCTGACAGGGGCTAAGTTGGTTCTAGCCAATTTACCCTTGAAGAGATGAGCACTATTTTACCAAAAACTGTGATTTGTTGGTTTGTTTCTTTGAAAGCTAAGGGCTTACATTTTCATTTGCAGAATGCAGAATGCACATGCAGAATGCACATGCAGAAAAATTAAAGAGACACATGGATGAATTTTAAAAATCACATGGCCATGATGTTATTAACTTCCTAATTTAAGTGGTGAGGAGGCTAACCCCACCAAAAAACCAGGGATTTATTTTGATCTAATGATGTTAAGTGGCCTCCATGTCCGATAACCAGTATTCAGCGTAGGCCCCCTTCAGCCTAACCCCCTGGGTTCAGCCTTCATCCCTACCCAGGCACAATTCGCATGTGCAGGATGACCTAACTGGGTGGCTCAGTCCCAAAATATGTATTTCAAGTCCCAGTCCAAATGACTCTGGAACAGCATTTGTCCTGGATTCCTTACAGCACTGCTCCATGGCTGCTTGAGGCTCGGGGGTGGCACCAGCTTCTTCCTGGTACGGGGGGGGGGGGTGGGTCTGAGGTGCCTTAGCCCCCCTTGCCATGAGAACCCACTATCTACTCCTCCTCTTCCTCCTAAGGCCCCACTCCTGGCCAGGCCAGAAGCAGGAGCCAGGCAGTAGTAAGAGCTGGCAAGGGAGCCCGAGGAGCTCCAGACCCTCCACCTGCCATAGGAGGCATGCTCCAGAGCTTGGGGACACCGATCAGGGCTGCTCTTGGGCACTCTGGCTCCCTGCCCAGGACAGATAGATGGTCTGGGGCTCCCCACAGTGTCCTGGGCTCCCTGGACAGCTCTTACCACTGTCTGGTTCTGGTTTCTGGGATGGCCAGTGGGTGAGGAATCAGGGGGAAGAGGAGAAGGAAGGGGCAGGGCCACGGAGAGGCAAGGCTTCTTCATGTGCCCTGCTTTTGCATTTTGAAAAGGTCGTCACCCTATGAACATGTTCTAAACCAGGTGGAGAAGGGAAGGACCAGGAACATCCAAGTCTGCTCCTCCCTTTCCCCCTCCTCTTTGGGTCCCAGAAGTATCTTCTCCCAGCTCCTTCAATCAAGTATCTTCTCCTGCCTCACTGATGTGGGGTGCCTTTTTCAGTATGTTAAAAGAATTTCAGATACCCCTTGTCACGGATTCAGCTTGGCACCCCCTATTGGCCACCCACCAGATTGCTATGTAGGCTAGCCGTTTGTCTGGTTTTAAGTTGCACAGTCCTGTTTTTATGTGGTTTGTCTCCTCTCAGGTACTGATATAAAACTGGATGTGGTTTTGCCTGGTCACACCACCCAGAAGACATCATTTTGAATAGCACCTCTCCTGACTGTGCACATGAGGGCACATGGCAGGGTGGTGGGGAACTCTTCAAAATGGAGTACTCCGTAACTAAGGTCATGGAGGCAGGGGTGGGCCCAGGCCATTCCTGGAAGTACCAGAATGCCTGGTTTTCTGGGAATGCATCAGTCCCCTACCCTCCCTCGACATTGCTATGGTGTTCTATGACTCTGGAGCCTGGACAGAGTCCAGACACTGCCCCAATCTCAGGGTCCCTAAGCACACACACACACATACAGCCTGCAGACCTGGTCTCTACCACCTTTGAGTGCTGGAAACTACTGTCCAGCTACCTAGCCCCTGTGGGCACAAAGGTGATCCTTCAGACTCCACCCCACTACTTAAACCACCTTCTTCTATAACTCCACCCAGAAGTGTGCAATTTCTGCTTTATAGTTTAATAGGCAACATGGCAATTGTAAGTATTTCACAGACACTTTACTCTGTGATCTGTACTTTCTTGGATCAGACTCTGGGCAAGCAATCAACTCTACATGCATTTCCCTGCCTCAGTTTCTCCACCAACTAATTTCTTTGGGTGAGGGTCAATATCTGTTGGGCTATCCAGCATCTGTGTAAATGGTTGGCTGATGGACTGAAACACAAAGCATTCTACCCCCTAGGTCTGCTTGCTTCCTTTGCCCCTAACCAGTCTGACCTCATTCCTTGGGGCCATCTGGAAGCAGAAAAGACCATCTGCCTGATACAGATCCCTACAGGCTGGGTTGCTTCTCTCTCCTTTTGAGCTAGAGTCAAAATAACTAAAGACCCCACAAATATCCCTGTTTGTAACTTTTAGCCCTGTATCAGGTGACACCCTTGCTAGCTTTCCACATGAGCACAAACGTCTGCCAGTTGATGTTGTTGCCATGACAATCTTTCCCCTGCTAAACCAGTTCTGCTGGCTGGGAGCCAGTCTAGTGTTTAGAGTTGTTACATGTCAATAATCAAGCATTTGAGGTCAATGACTCTTTGCTATCATCTTTGGGATCCAACAGGGAGACAGATCATAGAGAAGGCAAAGGGGCTACACATTCAAAATGGTGTTTGCAGCTTGGTGAAGCTACAGAGTTCATAATCTCACACAGATTCTACAGTCAGATTCCCAAATCATCACCACTGTAAACTCTACATAGTGTTACTTAACATAGTGTTAACTTTTAACCATCTGTTACAAAGATATATTTGTCTTCTATTCAGAAATTGATTTTAGGAGACAGAATAACTCTAATTCCCTTTATGCTGATTTGCAGCTAGATCATAACTTTAAGTATAACCTTGTCGAAACAAGGGCATCTAAGATGCACCTCTGGAGTAGCAGTGTGTGACTAAAACACACCTCTGACTCATCAGAGAACAATAATTTAATGCAGGCCTATACTGTCCCCCTTCCTTGTTCCCATGTTGTGAGGTGGAGGAGTGGGGTGTGGAAACACTGCTCTTCCCATTGCCATCCCGCCCAGTGGCCCTCTCCCTCAGGGGGTTCCCTGTGGAGGCAGATTAGCATTGTATATTGCTAACACTGTTGTAAGCATTGCAAGGCATTTTGGGGAAGGGTTAAAGGGTGAATGGCAAATGGAAGATTCCTTTGCAGGCTGCAGAGGCCAGAGGGGGAAGGAGGCAGAAAGCAGAGAATGGGTTAACTTGACACTTCAGCTCACTCAGTCAGAAGATAAGGCACCAACTCTGGCCCAAGGCCGCAGCTCACAGGCGATGCTTGGCTGCCTGCCGAGAGAAAGGGGGGCCTGGAATCCACCGACCAGCTGTAAGAAAAAAAATGCAGCTGAACAAACCTGCAAAGGCAGCCCATAACAAGCAGGACAAGCGAAGGCCAGCACAAAAAAACCCAAAGAGGACAACAAAGTCTAGCCGGTGTGTTTTGGGAAAGCTGAGGAGACCACAGAAAGCCGGTGTTGACTGGTACAAAGAGTATCAGGAGCACAGGTCCATGAACAGAACACCCCCAAAGAAACCCAGGACTTAAAACCCGCCTAAGAGGTGGAGCACCTCGGAGATCACAGTGGACCTCGGACGACCTGGGGCCAGAACAAGAACTCCCATCAACCCCTCCCTCTCTTCTTCTTACGTTACACCCAGGCTTGGCCAGCCTTGGGTGCGGATGTGAGTATGAAAGTGGGTTAGGGCTTGAGGCACTAATGCTTTCTTCCTTCCTCTAAGTGATGTGGGGAACCTTCCTCCAGCACTGTCCGGTGTTATTTTATTAATAAAGCTTTAAAACTTAGACACTTTGTGTGTTTCATCATCTCCTCCCCAAACAATCCTGTGGCCTCAGCCTGATCACCTGATGCCTCAGGCAGATTGGTAACAGAAATCTGTCACACCATTTCCATGTCCTGCCCCTCCTGGCACCCCTTGCTGACAGCCGCTCTGGCTCTGTGGTAGTCTGCCTCTTCTCATGACTCAACCCTCTCACCAGGTCACATTAAAGTCTCACTTCTTCCAGGGTAACTTGAATTTCAACAGACAATAATCCCAAAGCCTCAGGCTAAATTCCAATTTATTAGTCCGTCCATCCCTGATCTCTGGTGTCATCACACCACTTTTCTCAGTGGCTTGTAAGGGTACACAGGCTCTCCATCTTCTCTGAGTTTCAGACAAGGGATGTTCAGCCTAGACAACATTCACACTGAACAAATCAAACATTTCAGACCAGCACTGAAGAACTCCAGTGGTTTAATACTTGCTCAGCCACATACAAAGTATCCAGCCTCTGGCAATGAGCTAGTGTTGTAGTACTCCTGATGCCAGGAAAGGATGCAATGGGACTGAAGAACTTTAGGCCTATGTCGGCTCAACAAACTATATGAGCATCTCCTCTTAAACTGCCTTTCACCTTCTGCAGAAGAGCACCTAATCCCAGAGCAAACTAGATTCTGCCTAGACAAGTCATACACCGGCCAAGTGCTGAATAGCACTCAGTACATCAAACACAACTTTGAAAAGGGTACGGTAACCGGTCGACAAACACAGAGTCTATCAACAGTATCCAACAGGAAAATCGCTGAAGGTTCCTCAGTAAAATATACAACCCAATGAATGATCACCCCCTCATATGACTAATACAATCTCTTTTAGAGAATCAACCTTTTTATGGTAAATTATTCAGGAAGTGGAGCTCATAGCAGCAACAGAAAAATGGCCTATCACTAGGGAGTGTACTCTCACCAACACTCTTCAGCATATACAGAAAATGATCAACTGATCCATCTTGGCACAAGAATTTTTATCTATGCTGAAGACCGATGTTTACTGTCCAAGCCAAGGAACTCATCCAGAGTGAAGCAATGTTAACCTCAGTGCTCTCTGGGCTCTTGGTCTATTATCCCCAAAACCAAATTACATGACAACCCAGCCAAAACTCCAGGGAGGCTTTTCCATCTTCACAAGTGTGAGGCCAATGGATAACTCAATATCATCTGGAATGGGGTATCACTTGCCCACTGCTGGAATCTTGTCTACCTTGGAGAGACACTGGACTTCCATGTGTGCCTTGAAGAAGAGTGTGAAAACAAAAGGCAGAATTAGAACCCAGAACACCACCCCTAGGAAGCTTGCAAATTCTTAATGGGGAACCAACCCAGCAACACTAAGAGCCATCACACTTGCACTTTGCTTTACAATAGTCAAATATGCATGTCTGGTGTGGCAAAGATCAGCTCACACAAAGAAGCTGGACAGTGTCCTGAATGATTGCTGCTGTTACATCACAGGATATCTAAAACCAACAAATGTGAGCAGCCTTTAAATGCTTTCTGGAATTGCTTTACTGGTTATTAGGAAAGCAGTAACAAGCAAAAAGGAATGATTAAGACAGGTCAAAGATACCAGACATCTCCAATGTGGCCATACCATGGCAGTTAGCCACCTGAAATTGTGGAAAAGCTTCCTAGCTGCAATGGAACTGCATTAAACTACCCAGACACCAATGGCTACAACAGTAGAAAATGGGGTGCACACAGCTCAAAATACACAACTAGGATGTCAAAATGCATGTTGCTGTTGTCAAATGTCTTCCTGCAGGTGTGGAGAAGGATTGGTTGACCTGGAGATGTTTAAATTGCCTCTGAACAAGAGTTTGCAGGTCAAAAGTTAATATTCGGAAGTGGGGCTACTCCAGTGGCCTAGACACATGGCTGTGGTGAAACAAGCCTTGGAACATCTGTTGTTCTGCCAGCTCCTGGAGGAACTGTGTACCATGGGAAATCTCACCAGGGCTACAGACAGTGCAAAATCATGTACCCAATGCTGAAAAAAGAGTACTCCAACAATTCCCAAATCAACAGTATAAACTTGAACTACTTACACCCTTCCCAGGCCTGAACTTTAGTCCTTCACAATACTCTATTCATCAGCTGGACACCAACACCCCAAGCCTACCTTCCTGAAGTCTTGTCCTTATTTTGCAACCCACCATAGCAGCTAACTCTCCTCCTTCCATGGTTTTTCCCAGTTCCCCTTTCTTCTGATTTCTATCAAGCTGATTTCAGAAAGCAAGAACTCTCTGTTGGATCTCTGAGTGCCTCAATCCATTTTAGGAAATTTGACACTGTTCTAGGTGGATCTGCTCATTGATCTACTTAACATCCTTCCAGGTGCCAGCAGGTGAGTTCATTGAGTTCTCAGGCACCTCTTAACCCGCTTAGTACAGGTGTATGGTTTACACCCCCCTCTCCCATCATATACTGGTTTATGTGCAGTTGTTGAATTAGCTATAAAGGCAGAGGTCAAAGCTATGACTACTATAGCCACTGTTAAAATTACACTTAAGAATAGTCTCTGCAAGGCCTAAATGTTCAATTAGACTTTTGAGAGAAAAAATTACACTCACTTTCTGTAAATTTATTAGATTTAGAGAGAAAATCTCAAATAGCTGAAAGAAAAAAAAGTGATATTTAGGAAAAGTTAAAAGTTGTAGAAAGCAAGGAAAATTTTGAAAACATGAAGATAATTTAAAAAGTCATATTTCTTGATATGCTGAAGATCATACAGGCCCAAAGAAAGAAATCTATATTTTTACAAGTGGAATTTCTATCTTTATTTCTATGCAAGCTTCACCTTAGTAAAGAATATTCCTATGTTCTGATTTTCATTAAAACTAAGGCTTCTTTCTAATCAAATCATTTGAGACTATTACAAATATTGATAGTGTTTTAAATAACCATTCTTGCCAGAAGTTATGTATATGAGTTTGTGATTGATTGGGTTTTAAACTGACCTTAAAATTTGAACTTTTTGTTTGTGTTAGTAGTGCTAAATTCTGGAATTAAGTAAGTGTGTGAGATATTCTTTGTAGTGTAATATTATGTATAAAATAGTGTTAAGAAGAAATAGACACACTGTTAAACTCCAGAAGTTAAAATTAATGTTTAAAGAAACAAGGACATTTATAGATAAAACTTTTGTCAAAATAGTTAAAATTGACAAAATATTTCACTTCTTAAAAATGTTCAGTAGGATATTATAACATAATATTAAAGCCTGGGCAATAAGGAAATTATGGTTGTAAACCAATCTAGAAGTACCGTAAACTGTAGTAGACCTAGAGAAGACAAGGTCTGTTGCAAGGCCCACATCTCCAAGTAAAGTTAACAACTTTCTTATGAAGTGCAGCAGAGGAGGCCATCTGCATGGGGGAGTACATGCTTTACCCTCTTAAGGGGGACTGCAGAGATTGTTATTCCCCTGTGCATACAGGAGCTTCAGAAAGCACTGTTAAAAAAGATTCATGGTGTTTCCTAGTGAAGACTTTAGTGGAAGACACTCCTAAGCAGAAGGGACAGCTTCCCCATTGGCATAGTTAATCCACCTCCCCAAAAGGCAGTAGCTATGCTGATGGGAGAAGCTCGCCCATTGATATAGCACTGTCTACACAGTGGGTTAGGTTGGTGTAACTACATTGCTCAGGGGTGTGGATTTTTCCACAACATAATTACAAGGATTATAGGTCTGTAGTGTAGAGCTGGCTCCAGTGTTTGAGCATTTAGAGCAGGCCTGCACAACATGCGGCCCAGGGGCCGCATGCGGCCCGCGGGGGTTGAGTAGATGGGCTCACTGTGCGGCCCGCGGGGGGATGAGTAGGCAAGCTGCGGGTGAGGGAGGGGGGCTGAGTAGGCGAGCGGGTGGGCAGTGGCGGGGAATGAGTAGGTGAGCCGGGCGGGTGGAGGGCTGAGGAGGCGAGTGGGCGGGCAGTGGCGGGGGGGAAGTAGGTGAGCTGGGGGGGTGGGAGGCTGAGGAGTTGAGCGGGTGGGCAGTGGCGGGGGGCAGGTGGGGTGGGGGGATGAGGAGGTGAGCAAGCAGGCAGTGGTGGGGGGTGAGTAGGCGAGCCGGGGGAGGAGGACTGAGGAGGAGAGCAGCGAATCGGTGACTGACCTGTTCTACTGATCTGGTCTGGCTTCCATCCCCTCTCCCAGGGCTGGCTCCAGGCACCAGCAAAACAAGCAGGTGCTTGGGGCGGTACATTTCTAGGGGCGGCATTCTAGCGCCCACCATCATAGGTGCCAACTCCGGGGCATGGGGGAGGGAGAAGCAGAGCGGCGGCACGCCAGGGGGAGCAGGTGGAGCGTAGGTGAGCTAGGGCAGGAGGTCACGGGGGGCCTGCAGGAAGCAAGGTGGGGGGAAATGTGGCACGCTGGGAGAGGAGGCGGTGCTGGGGATTTGGGGAAGGGATTTGGAAGGGGTGGAGTTGGGGTGGGGCCGAGAGCAGAGGGGCACAAAAAAGAAAGGGGAGGTGGCCAAATTTTTTTTTGCTTGGGGCGGCAACAGCGCCGTATTATTGCCTAGGCTGACAAGGCCTAGGCCTAGGGCGGCAAATTTGCAGGGGCGGAAGCTCCCCGCCGCGCTCCACCCCTGTGCTCCAGCTCACTTCCGCCTCCTCTGCAAGCGTGCTGCCGCATCCTGTTTCTCTCCCCTCCCAGTGCTTGAGCCGCAAAACAGCTGTTTCACAGAGCAGGGAGGGAGGGGGAGGAGGGGGAACGCCGCGCGCTGGGGGAAGAGGCGGGGCCAGGGGCAGGAATTTGAAGAAGGGATCCAATAGGGGAAGGGAGGGGGCGGAGTTGGGGTGGGGACTTTGGAAAGGGGGTGGTAAAAGGGCGGAGTCGGGGCGGGGCCAGTGCGGCAATTATTTCCCGGCCTAGGGGCGGCAAAATTATTAATCCACCACTGGGCAGCAAAAATCCTAGATCCGGCCCTGCCCTCTCCAAGGGTTGCAGCTGTCTGGAGGTGCCTGCCTTCCACGCCTTCCTCATTCACACCTCATTCATTCAACAGGGCAACTGATTACAAAGTGGGGGGAAGATCTTATTCTACTTCTAGCAAAAAGACATTTTTCTTTTACCTTAATTATACTATCTTAGGGGTCCGCTATAACATATTTCCGAGGTTCAATACTGCTGTTTCGGTGGGGCGGCGCTGGGGAAGGAGGGTTTGTTTCCGTGGGGCAGGTGGCACGGGGTGTGTGTGTGTGTTTCGGCGGCTCTGGGGGGGTTGTTTCCATGGGGCAGGCGGAGCTGGGGTGTGTGTGTTGTGTTTCGGGGGGGCTGGGTGGCGCTGGGGGGGGTTGGCGGCGCTTGGGGGGTTTCGGCCCTCAGCTGTTTTCTTTGGAGTAATATGGCCCTCGCCACTTTACGAGTTGTGCAGGCCTGATTTAGACCATTATTATGGTCAGCCATGCCCCCACCCCTCAAAGACAAACAAGAGATCTTTCTTTATTTTTCAATGAAGCATGACAATCTGACTTAAGAGTATTAATCATAGCTCATTGAATTTTTTCAAATAAAACAATTTTCTTATATTTTTTTGAGAAAAGAGTTTAAATCCCCCCTCCTTCTCCATTTTGTCCACAAAACACAAATACAAGTTTGTTCCCTTCCCTCCCCAAAACTTTCTTTCCTCATATTCAATGACAAAATGGGGCAGGGGGGAAGGAGAGGGGAGACGGGGAAAAGAAGAGAAAGGCTAAAAAAAAAAAAAACCCAACCCCCCAAACCCCACACGTTTTTTACAGGAAATTTTGACCAAATGGAAAATGAATCCCCTTTTGATAACGGTGGTATGAAATTTTTTTCAAACTTTTGGGGAATTAAGTTCCTGTATAGCTAAAAGTGAAAATGAATATGGAACCCCTCTGGGGCTAAGACTTTATACTGCCTAAAGCAAAAAATACCTGTGCTTTTCCTTTCTCACTGTTCCCCTGAGTGTAGCTGTCAACTTGATGACTTTAAAAAAAAAATTGATTGTTAGAAAAGCTGAATTTTCCCTGAGTCACATCATCATAAAAAGGCTAACACAATAGTCATTCCAGTTTGGGAGACCAAGATAAACAAAAACGCCTCTTCACTTAGGGCACTGTATAGCATGAGAGCAAGAAGGTTTTAGATACATTTTCATTACCAACTAGAGGTTGGAGTCTTTTCAGTTAAATACAACTCAAATAAATTATGGGAAGAGGTATATTTGAAAGCTTTATTTTTTCTTGCTCTGTCCTGTCCTTTTTCATAGGTTAAATAAAATGGAGGATGTAATTTGGCCAATGAGTGCTGAGCAGGAAATTGTGTGTCACTCTAGCAATTCAGAATGCTTCTTAGTTAGTAGATCACATGGGACCACATCAAACTCAGAAAGGCCAGAACCTGCGAGGCAGTGATGTTACCCAGGGTTCTTTCAACCCAAAGCTCTTGGTAACTTTACTCTGTGCGAGGAGGTGTCAGGAAATAAATCACAGGAGACATGGCCATCCGACCGATAGATGGCTGGCACAAACAGGACAACACAAGAGTGCTTTCACCTAAAGCTAAACTTTACTAGTCTCAAGCACTTACACACGTCCGCAACAAGATTAGTAAAACACCCCCAACCCTTGTTAATTACCGAAGCTGAGTGTGACTCTCCAGTGGTACAGTGGCAGCCCATCTGCTGGTGGGGAACACAAGATGCATCCAGAGGGAGAGACCAGTCCCGAAGAGTCCCCCAGAGGAGTTCCCTTATTTATACATTAGTAATAGAATGACATGTCCCTTACAGAAACCTTGTTAAGTAAGCTGTTTTAATGATCGAGCAAGAGGTTCCTTCTGATTATTGATTAACTACGTGTAGGTTTTTCCAGAGTCTGCAGCCTTGAGACCCAATAGACATTCCTGGGGGTACATCCTGCTCTTTTAAAACGCACGTATCAGCAACTTCAACACAATTCTTATCAGGAAGGACGTGGGGTCAAGCTGCCCTTTCTGAGGCACTCAAAACCCTCCTGCCTTGGTCAAGCTGCATGGCCACTTTACAGCCTGCTGAGTAGGTTGCTTTTTAACAATAAGCCATAGTGGTTTCAAGCACTTTACTGGTTTGCCAAAGTCTCCCCGTACAGCGAGTACTTCCTTGAGAGGTATCTAGTGCCTTGAACTCCCAAAGGGAGCACCTTCTACTATTGGACTTTGAGCATGGACAACTCACATTGACATAAATTAGCATAATATAATTCAATCAAGGACATGAGTTTCTCTCCCCCATGTTATGAAAGTGACTAGGCTTGATCCACTACTCTGCTAAACCAGTTAAACATCAAGTTGAGTCCATCGAAATAAATGGAATCCAGACACTGATGTAATGGAGTGACGAATCAGGCCCACATGTTTACATGTTTTTGTGCATGACTTGAATGATTTATCACATAAAATAAATATGGGTACTGCACTATCAAATGGAAGAGTGTTGCAACCTTTTTGATATAACTTCATTGGAGTCTCTCTGTAAATACTATATTTAATCAGTCTGCCTTTTTGTTTGTTCTTTTTTCCACTTCATTCTGTACATTTATTAGTTGCATGTGTTACTTCTTCCTACATTTCATCCAATACCAGTGTATCCCAGGGAACCATAATGCTTAGATGTCTTATAACATATATATCAGCTATGAAGGATTTATTACTTTCAGTGGATTTGAAGATAACGTATTTATTCTCTTTACTGTAGACATTCTGTAATTCAAAGTTTCATCTGTTCACAGTATATATTCCTTCCTTAGAACGGATGGGTAAGTGTGTCATCCTATTTCATACCGTGCAATTATAACATAGAATATTCCCAGGAGAAATACAAGAAAAGGATGCAATTTGAAGTAATATAAGTGTTTAATCTCACCAGTAAATCCTTAAGATTATTACCTCTCTTACAGATAAAGAATGGGGGGAAGCTGAAAATGGTGTTTTAAAGTTATCAGCACATAAAAGTAAACTCCAGTGTTTCTGAATGACAGATTCTCTTACCATGTAAGGTGAAATAGTACCTATAAACACTTGAACATTGTTTTCCCCCCTCCTGTGTAGGGATAGGTCTTGTCCCTTGAAATCAGAGAATATTTTACTTATCCACTCCTCCTGCATTTCCATGAACTCTTACTCATTCTGTTTTACATAGTCTTCTGAAGAAACCACATTTCTTAAGGCTTTCTTCCTGAAATGCTCCTTTATTACTTATTATAAATCAGAAACATGTTCAGTTCCAGCAATTACCATATTCCTTTCATTAATTTTAGCTTTCAGAAGTTAATGATATCACTTTTACATGATTTTTTTGTCTCAATGAATGAGTGAAAAAGATACATTTTATTTAAGCAATCATAGGATAGTGAATTTCTATTGATTGTAGCTAAATCTACTTACAGTGTTATGTAGAGTACATACACTGCACGTTCCCCTAGCAGGGGTATAAATAACAGTGTAGACAGTGTAATGGAGTGCTTGACTTCATTATACTGTTCAGGCATTAGGTGATGTTGTGTGTAACATACCTTATCAGAGTTTAACAGCCTTACTTGGCAATGCATTATAGGATTTTATAGAGAACACATCTGGTTTATCTTTCTATGATGGAAGCTCTGTAGCTTGTCCATATCTGGTACAGGAGCCTGATCTGCTAGTAGCAGTCTTGCAGCTTAATATTTACAAGGAGTACATGACAAACAGAGAGATATTGCTTATGCGAGTAGAGTAAAAACATGCCAGAAACATAAAGTATATTCCCTACACTATATACCCTAGATGCCTAAGTATTGTCTCCCTAAAAATAGCAGTGTAGTGTAGTGTCTCCACTGCCTCCCTTCTGCCAGAGCCTTTCCCCACAACATATAGCTATACAGTACAGCAGTGATACTCCGAGTGAGGCTTGGGAGCCACTTAGCTTTTTAATGTATTTCCTGTGGCTCCTTTGCAGCACATGATATAAAACATTGTTACTGTATTAACCAATTTATTAACTAATCAGGATGCTTTTACTATGTTATTAACCAATTGTAATTGATAAAATAATACTTGGCCAGTCATTTTGCTGTGAGAATTACATTATATACATATGTATATACACACATATATATACACACACATACATACTGGGCTTCTACTGTATGAGTTGAAAAACACACCTCTCTTAGCCAAGGCTATAGCAGGCTTTTGGCCTAGCTACTACTAGAGGAGGACAGTGTGCCACTCCAAACAAGCAGGGTTTATATATATATATATATATATATATATATATATATATATATATACACACACAATTCAGACTACTGTGGCTCTTTTGCATAATGTTGATCACTAATAATTTGGCTCCTGAACCATTAAGGTCTGCATATCACTGCATTACAAACTGCTTTTCAATACGGCGTGTAGCTATAGGTACACCAAATATTCCTGCCAGCATAGACAAGTCCTTACAATAACTTGGCAATGGCAAATTACATTCTGTTCTCACACTAGGAAATGTATGCCAAAAATCCTGGGCTCAAAAGGACTCAGGTAGCTCTTGACACATACACAAAAGGGGTGGGAGGGAGCCTATTCAAACATTTGGAAGCAGTCATAGAATTGGTTTTATAGGTTTTATTTTGTTTACAGATAAAACCAATTCTAATTTGCCATTGCCAAGTTATTCTAAAATTCTTAGTAAATAGAAGGTAGGCTTTTTTATCTTTTGCTTTTGTTTATTTTAGTTTTGTCTATTATCTTCCAAAGTGCAGGAAATTGCACCTGATGTTTTACAGTTTGCCCAGATGAGCGGAGGAGGGGAGGATCACCAGATCCTCTGTTTAAATTTGTATTACTTCCCCAGAACATCTCCTATTTTGTTTGTTCAGCTACAGGGCTGTGGTAAGACAAATAGAAGAGGGAAACATCTGTTATAATTAACAAATGCAAGAAGACTCATAATAGCTAACATATCTCTCAGACAGAAAAGACAGTTTCGGTTTTTATCCAAATCATTCCAAACCTGACACATGTGTTGGTGTTTTGTTTTGTTTTTAATTTTCATTGCAATCCACAAAAACTAGCATGCTGAGTGGGGAATTGCCTAAGCTAACCAATAGGAGATGGTGATGAAAGGTATGTGTCCTAAACCCCTCCCCTCTTATGGAGCTTGACACCTGAGTCTGGTCTGCAGGGAGGTGCCTATCTCTGCTTGTGATTCATAACTGCAAACTGTCTCCTAGAGTCAGGTACCTAAACCATTTTTTGCCAGAAATGCTACTGAGCCACCAGCACCTCTCACCTTATAACTTTTAGTCCAGTGGTTAGAGCACTGACTTGAGATATGGGAGACCCCTATTCATATCCCCTCCCTAACAAGCAGAGGGAGGAAATTGAACCTTGGTCTGCCCCATGAGTGCTTTAACTGCTGGGCTACATTTTATAAGGTGGGTGGTGACACTACCGGTATTGAATGGGGCCCAATACAGTAAGGGAGTTTAGGGCTCATCCCACATTTAAAATAGGTGTTTCTCTTGCCTATTGTCCTCTGCTTTGTGGATCACAATGGGGTTTAGGTTTGTAACAGGTATCCTGCTGCCTAAACTGAGACAGTAGTATGCATGCCTAAAGACAGAAACTTGGGAGCCTAGAGGACTTTACAGCAAAAATGTAGGTACTAAGTGAGTTTACGTGCCTGCAGGTAGATGCATGTGGGTTTTGTGAATATCCGTTGCATGTAAATGTTGGACTTAAGTGCCTATGTGCCTTTGTGACTATATCCTGATGTCTCTTTCCTTTTGCCTGGCTTGATCCATTACCACTTTGTACCTGTGTAGCTTTTATGCTATGCAAAGATGTTGTAAAATGCCAACACTGGTATAAGTGAATGGGAGGATAGTACAGAGGTTAGGGAGCTAGCCTGCTTCCTGACTTCTTCTGTGCCCATGGATAGATCATTCAGTCTCTCTGTTTCCCATCTGTAAAATAGAGATAACAACACTTCTCTACCTCAGAGGGGTGTTTTGAGAACAAATACATTCACGTTTATGAGGCACTTAGTAGTGGGAATCATACACGTATCATAGGTAGATAAAATGGAGACCCTGAGTTCGTATTGTTTTACACAGGTATAGATATCTTCACAACATGCAAGGTACAGGAAAATGAAGCCTCACATCCCTGTTCTCTTACCATCAATGAAGGTTTTCAGATAGATAGAAGCAGAAGAAGGACTTGAGTGAGGCACGTTCACTACTGGAAGTGCTCATAAAGCACACCTGTCACAGGTCCGCTCATCTCTGGGTGACTCCTGGTGGCCACCTCTGGGGATTAACTCTACTCAGGTTTGATGCTCCCGTCTATTTCTCAGCTTTTACCATCGCCCCACTCGCTCACTGGGACTCTGCACAGTTCCTCTTCATGGCTTGGCCCTGCAGCTAGGTCTGGGGTATCGAAGTCCTATAGGATCAGCTATCCTCATCTACTCCTGGTAGTCTTCCAATCCACAGCCAGGTCCTGTGCCACTTTCACAACTGCTGATAGGGAACCCAGGCCCACCCACTCCTCTGGGTTCCAGTCCAGGGATCCTATGTCCAGCAACTATAGTCTGCTTGCTCCTAGACCCTGTTGCTATTTCCCTGGATTCATTCCTACTTCTCTGCGCTATCTTCTGGTTCTTCCCCTGGGTTTACTAGACCAAACTCCCTCCACCCAGGGAGTGACTGCAGACTACTTTTTCCTGCAGTCCCCTTCTGTTCTCCCCCTGCTGGCTTTATACAAGCTCAGCCTGCCCTGACCCAGGTGGGTTTCATCATCAATTAGCCTTTCAAGCCAGGGCTGTCCCCAGGTGCAGCCTATCAGGTTAATTGTCTGAACAACCTGCTCTGCCTTTTGTGGGGTGGATACTTCATCACAACCCCATGAGAAGTGCCATACAGGTTCCATGTTTCATTGACTAGAAGTCACCCAGCCTACTCTTCCTCTATTTACCCACCCCATCTCCTCATCTGATCGTATTAACCCTGAGAATGGTTTCAGAGTGGTAGCCGTGTTAGTCTGTATTGGCAAAAAGAACGAGGAATACTTGTGGCACCTTAGAGACTAACACATTTATTAGAGCATAAACTTTCGTGGGCTAAAACCCACTTCATCGGATGCATGCAGTGGGAAATACAGTAGGAAGATATATATACACAGAGAACATGAAAAAAATGGGTGTTGCCATACCAACTATAATGAGAGTAATCAATTAAGGTGGGTTATTATCAGCAGGAGAAAAAAAAACCTTTTGTAGTGATAATCAGGATGGTCCATTTCCAACAGTTGACAAGAAGGTGTGAGTAACTGTAGGGAAAAAATTAGCATGGTGAAATAGTTTTTACTTTGTGTAATGACCCATCCACTCCCAGTCTTTCTTTATTCAACCCAAATTTAATGGTGTCCAGTTTGCAAATTAATTTCAATTCTGCAGTTTCTCGTTGGAGTCTGTTTTTGAAGTTTTTTTGTTGGTGTATTGTGACTTTGAGGTCTGTAATTGAGTGACCAGGGAGGTTCAAGTGTTCTCTGACTGGTTTTTGAATGTTATAATTCTTGATGTCTGATTTGTGCCCATTTATTCTTTTGCATAGAGACTGTCCGGTTTGGCCAATGTACATGGCAGAGGGGCATTGCTGGCACATGATGGCATATATCACATTGGTAGATGTGCAGGTGAATGAGCCTCTGATAGTGTGGCTGATGTGATTAGGTCCTATGATGGTGTCCCCTGAATAGATACATGGACAGAGTTGGCAATGGGCTTTTTGCAAGGATAGGTTCCTGGGTTAGTGTTTTTGTTGTGTGGTGTGTGATTGCTAGTGAGTATTTGCTTCAGGTTCCGGGGCTGTCTGTAAGCAAGGTCTGGGCTGTCTCCCAAGATCTGTAAGAGTGAGGGATTGTCCTTCAGGATAGGTTGTAGATCCTTGATGATGCGCTGGAGAGGTTTTCGTTGGGGGGGCTGAAGGTGACAGCTAGTGGTGTTCTGTTACTTTCTTTGTTAGTCTTGTCTTGTAGTAGGTGACTTCTGGGTACTCTTCCTGAGAATGTTTTTCCAGACTCCAAAGTACCATTTCACAATCATCACCCCATCTGACAACTCTAGACTCCACTATTCATATCCCACAGGATGGCTTTTTCCAGAATAACTCATTTTCCTTCTCAGACAACTGCCCTCTATCATGTTGGAAAACATTAAATTTAAATGCTTCATATGTCAAAAGATTTTAGTTAATTTACCTTCATTGTATTTGTTCAAAACTCTTAGTAAAGAGGATGATACAAGAAGTAATACTTTATTTTTAACAACTGCAGCATAAGGGAAAGTTTTCTGAAGTTCTAGCAGCTTTTTTCAAAAATTTTCAAATACTAACCTGCACCATCTCAGCTTTAGATTTTGCAATTTACATTTATCATGACAGCTGTCCTTCCCCCCCCACCATCATTTTTTTTATTCTCCACAATATTTATGCATAGACAAGGTCTTTGCCCTTTCCCAGCTTATTTAATCAGATCCTTAAATATAACCATGATGCTCTTTTTAAAAAATGTATTTTAATTTCCATATCACAAATGTAAAAAGATTACTCCATTACAGGACAGATAACATCCAAGTAAATTGTTAACATTCTATTTTCCCCCCGCAACTTTGCTTTGTTTCAAAAGTCTGAACAAACTTTGACATCTTATCTGACTCAACCAGCCCTCCAGACCCTTAGGTTTCACTATTTGTTTGCTCTTCGTAAATGTGACACTGTAGGGTTTATATTTAGCAAAGATGTACTATAGCCACGTAGGAGGAAAAATAAAATCTTCAGGACATAATCAGTCTGTTGGTTATTAATCAAACAATGGGAAAGCAGACAATATAACATACCACCAAGTCTGTGGAAAGGACTACAGTAGAGACTCAAAGGCTACTGTGCTGGCTATGTCCAGGTACATTCAACAGGTTAATAAAATAAAGTATCAGAACTATATCACTGTGGAATTGATTTTCTGAATATTGATTTATGTTTTTAATGAAAATATCAAAATATTATATTACTTCCAAATTCAGCTTGTCTCAGATAATTAAGAAAATAAAATAAAAAAAAAAACACTTGAGCTGCTGAGTTTTAGTAGCAAAGCAATACTGAAAAGAAGAAAAAGAAGAAATGCAAAAGGACACTTTTTGAAACATTAATCTCAATAAACGTACCCTCCAAGCCCTTGGTGTGCCAGTGCACTTTCAACATGTAAAATGTAAGGGATCACTACGAGAAAATCCTGTGGCTTGCAAGGCACATGGAATAAATCATAAAAATATGCTAACATGCCAAATCAAAGTAAATATCTGCAGGCAAGAGCTCTTTGTTCTGAAAGCTAAAAGAAGATGAAAAAAGATGAATACTAATTTTGAGATGTAGGTCACATTTCTGTTCCACTGAAATTGGCTGTGGTAATAAAAGACTAAGATATGACTCCAAGTACATGAGTCCCTATCCTAAAATGAAGTAAACCATGCACAATTTATAGAGCGATTGTATTATAAAGTCAATTTTTATAGGATGAAACTGTACCTTGTTTTTCTATAAAGACTTAAAAAGCTCTAGAGCTAAAATGTGACTCTTTCTTTCTTTCTTTCCTTCAAACACACACACACACATCAGGAAAAGAGAGAAAATATAGTTCAAGACCAAGACTCAAAAAGGATTGTGTGTTGAAGTGTGCACACTGAACAGAAGCAATATTTCCCAGAACACCCTAGAATTAACTTTCAATATTCTTTCAAGCAGTTAAAGAAGACCAATTTGCACCCAATGACCCTGATTGTGTCCCCTATATCTACACATAGATCTTTCACAGTACTCTCTTCCCTCCTCCTCTTGAATCTGCAGAGGGCATTCAATGGGGCTGGGGTCTATACAAGAACAGAGAACCACAGGTTGGGGTAGGTGTGTGGGACGGGTGAGGAATACATGTTGTCCCCCTCCAGCCCTGTAAAGATTCCCTTGAAAAGATAATAAAATCCACGCATCCTGTGGGCTCTGGGTTTGATGCAGCCAGTGTGAGTCCATGGCAGCATGATTCCACTGAAATACTGTGGCCAGCAAACAGGGGTTGGGAGCTCCAAGGACAGACCTGCTGTTAGAAGCACAGGAGCTCTCAAAGAGTTCTGGCCTTCCACAGGTCTCCTGGTATCTCCGAGGTTGTTTTTATGAGGGGTTGGGAGTGTTCTGCTATTCTGTGGGAGTTTAAGAAAGCCCTGCTACCCTCTCCCTTGTGCAGGAACAATAAGGGAGCAAATCCACAAGGGATTCTCCTTGTGGAGATTTCCTCCCCCAGAGCAGTCTCCCATGGCTTTTTCCACAGCATGGTACAATCCAGAGCTGTATATTTATATACCAGCTCACATGGTCAAATTACCTCCTCTGCAGCATGAAAAGAAGCTGGGCAAACCTATGATTCATTTGGAAGCAGTTCATATTTAGGCAATGAATCGGGTTCATGGCAGAGAGGTTGGAGGACCATACTCCTAGCTTATAGGTAGAGCTCATCAGAACATTTTAGACTAAATATAATTTCATTGAAAATAACCTGTTTTATCAAAGTCAAAATGTTTTGCAGAGACATATCTGTTTCCACATTTTAATTGGGGAGGTTTCTGAGGCCCAGGGCCACTTCTGATGAGACAGAGACCTGAATTGAAAACCTGAGCTTTGGCAAAATTGCTTTTTTATGAAAACATTTGAAAGGTTTTAATTTCATCCCAATGCAGAACAAAAACAAAATTCGAAAACTCAAAAGTTATCATTAAACAGAATTATCCTCTGCCAGTTCTACTTATGTGTGTGTAAAAACAAGCAATGAAAAGACATATCCTAGCACAAATCTAATAGCTAGCATTTAGTTTTGTACTTGGTTGTAATAAAACCTTAAAAGGCACATACAAAAATGGAAATGAGCAGGATTTGTTTAAGTTTTGCCTACTTTATTACAATCCATGTATTCAGAGAAAAATCTATCATCAACTGCTTCCTTATAGAACAGTTCCAGACATTTTTACATGTTTTTATTTCCTTCCATTCTGTAGGTTATCACTTATCAGTTCTACTAATTGAAGAAAATAGATTTAGTGCTAGAGAAAACTTCACACTGCATTTTACTAGTAAAGTGGTGTCAGAGATATAGGCTTCTCACAAACAGATACGTTTTAGACATTTCAGGAGACACCCCCTCCCACACACACAAATTGATAATACAATATTGCAATGCTAATTTCTTCAATTTTTTCTAATAGCATTATTGCTGGAGTCCCTCAGGCAATAGTGAAGCTCATTCATTTTATTGTCTGCTGCAACACTGTTGCCTCAGGGGCTTCAATTATAGAAATACAATATTTATTAAAATAGTTTTAAAAGATATCTACGTTAATTTAAAGTTAAGGCTGAGAATCAATCTACCAAAAGCAAGGACATATGCAGGGAAGGTGAACTGTGTTAGCCAATATCATCTGTTTCTAAAAGGCTTTGTACTTATGCTAAGTTGTATAAGTTGTACTCCCAGAATGCTTTGCAACTCATGATAAACTTATTGTCGAATTGTACTAGTAGGTAAACTGTGTATGACTCCTCTTCCTTGTACATGTAGGAACTGACAAAAACAAGACGTATGTTCTGTTAAGGCTTGCCAAACAGTGCTAGTTATCTGTTTTAGGGATAATTGGTATAAGATGCCTTCACGTTTCTTTGTAACCTGAAAAATAATTGGAAACTAGATAAGAACAGGTGGGTAAGGTCTTTAATTAATAAAGTGGAATCTGTAAAAACATTCTATTGGTTGTAAACCAGTAGGGTACAGAAACAGGTAGTTGTAATCAATTTGAAACAGAGTGAAGATGACGTAAGCAGTAGGCCTATCCTCCAGATACTGGTAATGTATGAACCTCTCTTTTAATATTGATTTCTCTATGTTTAATAAACTAATTGAGCCAAGTCATATGATGTTTTAGCAATAAAAAAACAGAACCCTCAACAACTGAAATGTTTCTAAATAAATGTCTTCAGCTTTTGCAGTTTCTAAATCAGCTACACAATGTATATAGAGCCTCAAAATTACAAATGATTAAAAAAAAAAACTAGTGCCCCATCCTGTGAAAATATATGTATATACTTAACACCTTTTGAGGAGTCAATGGAACTACTTACCGTGGTCAGATAAGCATATGCATAAGGCTTTACAGGATCAGGGCATAAAACATTTGTTTACTTGGCATATCATTAGTCTAGGTTGTGCAAGAATTTATGGCATCTCATTTTCTCTCTCTCTCTCTCTCTCTCTCTCACACACACACACACACAGGTCAAGCTGCTGCATTTTTAGTTAAACCAGATTCCAGATATTTGTGAAGTCATTGACTCTTGTAGAGGAAACACAGAACACTGAACTCAGCTCTAACAGCCAAGCAAAAGATGAAGTGATTTTCAGTCTGTGTGTTCTGTCAGTGGCATAGGACCTAAAAAGGCTTTAATTATTTATTTACAGGAAGACACTTACCTGTAGTTTATGTATAGATATAGATATATAATTTAGTGAATGTACAATTATATTGGTAACATGCAACATAGTTTAAATGAGTTTTAATCATATTTTAACAATAGATTGTTAGTTTTGTTTCCTTTGAAATCAGGTGTAATCATTTTAAAATTGATTTAAAACAAGAGGAAAAATGATACATGATCATGCAAATGTAGTTGAAAAACTCAATAGAAGTACTGACTACAGATACTGAAACTGACAATGAAATAGTTATTACAGGTAAATAAAGTAATTAGACTAAATAAAATTTACAATACCCTTTTTACAGGAGATCAGTATATTATGAGGTGGTTTAGCATCTTGGATTTCAGAGTCAGTGCACAAAGCCTATTTTTATTATAAGTATTACAGCAGCATGTAGACGTGCTGAGAGTGGGGCCCCATTCGGCTAATACTGTTTACACACATAAGCAAGATGCAGTTATTTCCTGAAAAATCTTATGGTCAAAATGGAAAAGACAGACAAAGAAATAAGAGGAAATAGAGTCACAAAGAGCAGTGACTTGCTTAAGGAAACACAACAGTCAGGGCCGGCTCTAACTTTTTTGCTGCCCGAAGCAGCAAAAAAAAGTGCCACCCCGCCGTAACACCCCCCCCAACCCCCCTCCGCCCCCGCCAAACCCCCCCCCCCCCGGGTGGCGCCCCCGGAACCCCCCCCCCTGCTGAGTGCTGCGCTGCCAAACAGCCCTCGCCCACCGCTGCGCTGCCGAACATCCCCTGCCTCCTGCCGTGATGCCGAACACCCCCCGCCGAGCGCTGCGCTGCCGGAACAGCCCCCCGCCGAGCGGCGTGCTGCCCCCCCGCCACCCCAAGATTGGCCGCCCTTTACCAGGTGCTGCCCCAAGCACGTGCTTGGTTGGCTGGTGCCTGGAGCCCGCCCTGACAACAGTAGAAGCCTCGTTCCTATGCTGATGCCCCATCCATTGAATCATATTGTCTCTCATAGTAATTGAACTGGCCTAAAATGGCTATCTTTGGCTCTTTACATGACGCACTTAATAGGAAGGAACTACACAGGCATGATGGTGCCCAAATAACAGTGTTTACCTAACATATAGCAGGCAAGAGCCAACTACTCATATACACTCATGCTCTGACAGGGTTATGGTGGCTTCTGAAACAGAAGACAATGAGGGACAGTAGAGCACACAAGCTATTTAATGGAATAGTACCCAGTTCCTTTACACTACAATGATATAAGCCAGGTATAAACTGATTTAACTGTTTCTAAACAAAGGCTTGAATTCTAAACAAAGGCTTGAACTGATTTTAATTAAAGCAGTGTGAGTTTTAACAGCAATAAGATTTCCACTCTTCTTGATGACTTTACTCTGAGGTTTCCTATTTTCAGTTTGTTTCTGAACTAGAGCTCTATTTTTTTCCTCTTGCAGCAAATTCAGCAGCGGAAGTCCTTCAAAGCTATCACTGGTTTAGTAGGATTCAACTTCATTGTGAGCTGGATTGCGTCCCCAGAGAAAAAGTAATATATTTAAATTTGCACCTCTAGGACAATGGGAAATTGTTATATTGAAAATGGGCAGCTATGTCCTGTAAGTGTTAACATTTCAGAAAATGATTTTGTAGGAGAAAGAAAACTGGGTTTGTGACTAGACAGGTAACATAATCAGGCAGGTGAGAGAGGAAGCATAGAGGGAATTCAGTATTTTAAAACACTAATGCAACTCATCTGATTCTGTTTTCTTTTCATTTTAAGAAGATAGTGAGAAAGAAACATGCAAACTGAGCCACAAAACAGCTTTTTGTTTTGTTTTGTTTTGTCACTGAAAAGCAGCAAGAGGAAAAGAAAGTGAGACTATGAAGGAGAGAGGATGCAGTGCAGAATGGAGAATTTGGAGACAAAAGCTGCACTTTTACGTGCTTCATTTTTCAGAGAGATACAATGGGGAATAATAGAGAGTAGAGTTACTGTATGAAAACTGCAAATATATAATATAAAGGTGACTTGTCAAAACAAATAACAAATTGCTTTTACTTCACCAGTATGTGTTCAGTGTCCATTACCTAAACTGAAAGCAACATTCAATGCAGGAAAACCCTTGGTCCAAACACTCATCTACTTATAGGTTAACAGCTGCCTTGCCACAGAGAAAACCCAGCAGGCAAAGTGCTATGTGGTCATAACTTAAGTACCAAAGAACCTTGCTACAGCATACTAATGTGTGTGGTATATGGCTTTAAAAGCTTTTGATTATTATTTTAAGCCCTTTGGAGTAGATTTCAGGTTTTGTGCTGAGTGTCCTGCATTGTGCAGGCTACCCTCTTTTTTTCAAACAAGAACTAAGATTACTCATGGGTTTATCAAATGGAAGCAGCTGAACTTTTTTGTTTTTTTTCAGAGCATGTATCGATCACTGCTTTCTACAAGAGAAAGTGACAGTTTCCTCTCACAAACTGCTGGGAACTTCAAATGGATTCAATTTTCCAAAATTGGAATCTGCTGACCTTTTTAGAGCAGACTCTTATGATCTGCTCTTCTTCTTCTGGTTTCTCCAGACTGTGCATGTGTCAGTGCCTCCAAGTCCACACCATTCTACCACACATCCCAGTGGCTTTTCTCAGCATGCTGTAATTCTTAATGGTCATCTATCATGGTGCTCATGTTCTCTATCTAGCATGTTTTTTTTAAAACACACACTGGGGAGATTATTTCCAAAGCTAGTGTCAGAGTGTTGTGCTGTACCAGTAGAGGGAGACTTAGCTGAAAGACCAACAGAGAGTCCCGTGGCACCTTTAAGACTAACAGATATATTGGAGCATAAGCTTTCGTGGGTGAATACCCACTTCGTCAGACGCATGACAAGCCTCTGATGAAGTGGGTATTCACCCATGAAAGCTTATGCTCCAATACATCTGTAAATCTTAAAGGTGCCACAGGACTCTCTGTTGCTTTTTACAGCTCCACACTAACACGGCTACCCCTCTGATAGCTCGAAGAGGAAGAGGAGAAAAAATTCTAAAGTGCCTCCATTGTGATGGAATGTAGAGGTCTATTTTATGAAGACACCCATTATAAGAAATAAATTCTAAGTAAGCAAAATATTTCTCTCTTTTGACCTCATGATCATCTCACAAAAAGCAACATGTGCCCTTGTTGACATAAGGCTATTTATTGTAACTTCCTTGGAGCAGGGATTCTAGCACTGGTTTGCTGCTATTTGCATATGTTGCAAAATACATCAGCTTGTTTACTTGTTGCTTTGGGTAATTGTGATGATATTGCACCTGCCCTGCATTATTTAACATGGCTGCCAATAAAGTAGCAGATGGATTTTAAATGTTTATGGTTTGTTTTTAAAGCCTTTAATACTGTAATCCCTGGTTATGTTGGAGACCTACTCCTTGAACCTCAACTTAACATACGTTTACACTCTTGAGGGTCCATCTTTAGGGGAACTTAATCTTGCATCTTTGCTCAGTAGGCAACTGAGCCACTGTTGTAATAAGTTCAATACTCTGTCACTCACTCTTCCTTGATATCCATCTTCACTCTTCCTTCTCCACTTTAAATGACACTTAAAAACATTGTCCCACCCTTCCCTCCTCACTAAAGGACTACTGCTGGCCCTTTACCTATTACCTACCATCCTTCCTTTTCTCCCTGGTGTTCAAACCTCTCTATTTTTTGCCCTTGTTTGTAATTAAAGATAAAATTTGCACTACATTTTAGGATTTTTTTTCACAATGCTGTGATGGAGTATAGAGAGGATAAATGAATGATTTTAAAGTTATCTTTGGTCTAATCACTACTGTCCATATTGCTGAAGAAGAATTGACAATTTTTATTTGCAAATCACATACAGATACTTCCTCTCCATCAAACATTTGACAGATGACACAATGATAATGCATATGGGAACCCTATTAACCTATAAAATGTAAGGTTTCTTTCTTTCTTTCTTTCTTTCTTTCTTTCTTTCTTTCTTTCTTTCTTTCTTTCTTTCTTTCTTTCTTTCTTTCTTTCTTTCTTTCTTTCTTTCTTTCTTTCTGATAGTAAGAGACTGTACTATTTCAAGCTTTAAAAATGCTAGGAGGTTTCCCCCTAAAAACATCTCCACTCCTCCCATACCTCTAACTTCGGAACTTTCGATATTTTAGGGATCAGTTATAGAGTTAAAAAAAACATAACAAAAGTCAGAAAAGGATTTTTGGTAAGGGAGCAATTTTAGTGCTTATTAAAAGTGCTACAGCATGAATCCTGGAGAGGAAGTCTGCTGGGTTTCCCTAGTATAGACATACAGTAGCTACAGAACATAGATAGCAGAGCCCACAGCAATGAAAATTTTCGCAGCCCAAGCCTTCGCTCTGTCCCAGAGAGATCACTTCTAGAATAACAGGGCCATTTATTATCATGCCCTTTCAGCCTCTGTTTTCTGTGCTATTACTATGACTCTGACTCTAAGTTAATGCCAGTTGTGGACACCTACCTACACTTGAAAAAAGAGTTTGTGGTAAATTTTAAAATCAATGCACATCCTTGTCCACGTGAAATACAAAACTATTCAAGATAGTTAAGCCCAAAACAGACTGCGAAGAATTACAAAGGGATCTCACAAAACTGGGTGCCTGGGCAACAAAATGGCAGATGAAATTCAGTGTTGATAAATGCAAAGTAATGCACATTGGAAAAACGTAATCCCAACTACACATATACAAATGATAGCATCTAAACGAGCAGTTACCATTCAAGAAAAATGTTGGCATCATTGTGGATAGTTCTCTGAAAACATCCACACAATGTGCAGCGGCAGTCAAAAAAGTGAACAGAATGTTGAGAATCATTAAGAAAGGGATAGATAATAAGACAGAAAATATCATATTGCCTCTATACAAATCCATGGTACGCCCACATCTGGCACACTGCGTGCAGATGTTGTTGCCCCATCTCAAATAAGATATACTGGAATTGGAAAATGTTCAGAAAAGGGCAACAAAAACTATTAGGGATATGGAACGACTTCCATATGAGGAGAGATTAAAAAGACTAGCACTTTTCAGCTTAGAAAAGAGACAACTAAGGGGTCTGTACAATCATAACTGGTGTTGAGAAAGTAAATAATGAGGTGTTATTTACTCCTTCTCATAACACAAGAACTAGGGATCACCAAATGAAATTAATAGGCAGAAGGTTTAAAACAAACAAAAGGAAATATTTCTTCACACAACTCACAATCAACTTATGGAAGTCTTTCTCAGAGGATGTTGTGAAGGCCAAGACTATAACAGGGTTCAAAAAAGAACTAGATAAATTCATGGAGGATAGGTCCATCAATAGCTATTAGCCAAGAGGGGCAGGGATAGTGCCCCTAGGCTCTGTTTGAAAGAGGCTGAGAGTGGGCAGCAAGGGATGGATCCCGTGGTGATTGCCTGTTCTGTTCATTCCCTCTGGGTCACATGGCTTTGCTTGCTATAGGAAGACAGAATACTGGGCTAGATAGACCTTTTGTCTGACCCAGGATGACCATTCTTATGTTCTTATTAAATACTTATTAACAGCAATAGAAGATTTGCTTAACTGCAAAGTACAGTTCTATTTTAGAGAGTGATACACAGATATTCTAGTGATGAGAATTATATAAAAATTATTCAGACAGGGAACCAACACAATGTTTGTGATATGCATTAGTATAATGGTCAGTTAAATATAACTACAGTAGAACCTCAGAGTTACAAACACCTCGGGAATGGAGGTTGTTCGTAACTCTGAAATATTCGTAACTGAACAAAACAGTATGGTTGTTCTTTCAAAAGTTTACAACTGAATATTGACTTAATACAGCTTTGTAGCTTTACTATGCAGAAGAAAAATGCTGTTTTCCCTTTATTTTTTCAGTAGTTTACATTTAACACAGTACTATACTGTATTTGCTTTTTTTTTTTTTTTTTGTATCTGCTGCTGCCTAATTGTGTACTTCCAGTTCCAAATGAGGTGTATGGTTGACGGTTCAGTTCATAACTCTTATCTGTCTCTGAGGTTCTGCTGTTACTAGCTCATGTTTGATTAGCCCACAAACAAATGGAAGTTTCCCATACTTGAGATAAAAAATAATGGGGCAAGGATTTCACTCAATGTCTTAAGTGTAAACTTTTCTCTAATCCAGTACAGTTTCATTTTTATGTTTCAGAATATGGATGATTAAACTGATACACTAATGATTTCTTCTTTAATTCTAATATTTTTATCTCTTCTGTCTCCGTCCAGAGCTGGGCCCATGATGAATTATCATGTGCTTCGCACTTTCAAAGGCTACAGGCCAAGTTTATGGGAACTCCTGGTATTCCACACCGATCCTACTTTGCACCTTCGTTTAAAGGCCAAGGTTAAGCCCTGAATATAATTTTATTTAATTAATGCATAGCATTTAGAAATAGAATATTTCAAAATGCAGAAAAAAACAGATACTATAATTGCTCATACTATGATCTTTTTTCCCATGCCTGAACCTTCTCTTCTTTCCTGATTTTAAGACCATGGGGGCTGTTTGTTTTGTTACTCAGTACTTCAGGTGCTTTTGTGCGTATTTTAATAAGACAGCCACAATCTCCCTCATGGAAAATTTCCCAGCAGCAGTTCTCCTGCCTGTCAGGCTTGACAAGAGGAATATGTTATAAAGTCACAATGGGGGCAGGTCTGCCTTAAAATGCTGAAATTTTAGCAGATGTATGAGAGTATCAATTAGCAAACACTACTGTATAAAATTAACAAAATCCTGAAATTGGCTATGTCACCATCTAATTGTCATAAAAGCTCTTATGCTAAAAGAGGCTATTATGCAGCCTTCAAGCAAGCTGGATTAGAAATTTCACTTCCAGAATGTCGATAACTTACCATGCTAAGTGAAGTTCTCTGTGAAAGGAGCACTCGGTGTTGGGGGTGGGGGAGGTATAAAAGTGGCCTCATAATATATATATATTTCATAGATATAAATCACAGCCAGTATTGTCAGGGCTTTGTGACTGGGAAGCTTGTTTTAGTATCAAAGTCTTCACAGAGCATGAGCTTCAGCAGAGATTAAGGCAAAGTGTGTGAGTCTTATGCTACAATTCCTTGCTCAGCAATACCTAGCAAAGAACAACCCAAAAGGGTCACAGTCTGCTTAAGTGTTAGGGTCTTTATAGTCTAATCAGAATAAGGGAAATGCCATCTGATCTATTGTCCTTTCCTGCCATTTGGGATTTCCAGGTTCAGACAGTGTTTTATCTCAAACGGGTAGCCTGGTGTTTGTCAAGGAAGCGCAAATGGTTCTTGGTTTTCAAGTATGGCTGCTTTGTGCATTTAGATGACTACTCCCTGATGGGATACCTAGATTTGGGTTATACTTCCATGTGATTATATGTAACTAAAGTCAGTGACCTGCTACAATACGTTAGATTTATCATCTTTTTTGTGGGGAAAAAATAAGAGTGATTAGCCACTGGTGGCAAATAATTTTAAAAGCATTTGGGCAGAACTTTCCTGGCACTGTAATAAATTTCACTTTTAGGTGCTCTAAGATGCAGTCTAAGAAATGTATATTGTCTGTTACTGCCCTGATAAAACATTGGTTGAGAGCTTCTTTTTACAAAATGTCCTAGAAATCCCATAAAAGAAGTTGATCACAAAATACTGTTCCGCTTCCAACAATATTTAAATGATATACTCCACTGATTATGCAGATGTTCTCAAATAGCTGTAAGCATTTTAAACAGCTGTCTTTATGTGACCTACCTGGTCAGCTAACGACAAAAGCCTAGGGACGGGGAGGGAGAGGAACGAAAGAAAAAATAAATAAATACGGCAATGTAATACTAATAAACCATTACCTAGCCTTTTCCAAGATCTACTTTCTGCATCAAGTTGGCAGTCTGCATGCTCAGCTCACAACTCTTAGATCTCAATACATTCTTCCTGATCAATGTAGGTTTCACTATGCAGTGCCAAAAAGGATATGTAAAACTGATGAAACTGGCTAGGACTCACCCCGCTCATAGAATAGATTTGTCTTAAAGGCTCTATGCTACTCCTTTTGCAGCCCTTGGTGTAGGGAGCATAGCTGGCATACTACTACTGAGCAAATATATAGACTCAAGGACTGGTAATGTGTACCTCATGCTCCCCTGGGCCAAACACTCTTTTGGGTTACACTAATCAATCTGGCAAATTTATTTGGGCATAAGCTTTCGTGGAGTGAAAAATACAGTAAGAAGGTATAAATATACAGCACATGAAAAGATGAGAGTTGCCTTACCAAGTGAGGGTCAGTGCTAACAAGGCCAATTCAATTAGGATGGATGCGGCCCATTCCCAACAGTTGACAAGAAGGGGTGAATATCAACAGAGGGAAAATTACTTTTTGTAGTGCTAACAAGGCCAATTCAATCATTGTGGATGTGGCCCATTCCCAAGAGTTGAGAAGAAGATGTGAGTATCAACAGAGGGAAAATTATTTTTTTGTAGTGACCCAGCCATTTCCAGTCTTCAACAAAAAAACTTCAAAAACAGACTTCAATGAGAAACTGCAGAACTGGAATTAATTTGCAAACTTGACACCATCAAAATAGGCCTGAATAAAGCATGGAAGTGGCGGGGTCACTACAAAACATAATTTCCTCTTTGTTGATACTCACCCCTTCTTGTCAACTGTTGGGAATGGGCCACATCCACCCTAATTGAATTGGCCTCATTAGCACTGACTCCCCACTTGGTAAGCCAACTCCCATCTTTTCTTGTGCTATATATTTATACCTGCTTACTGTATTTTTCACTCCATGAGTCTGATGAAGTGAGTTATAGCCCACGAAAGCTTATGCCCAAATAAATTTGTTAGTCTCTAAGGTGCCACAAGGACTCCTCGTTGTTTTTGCTGATACAGACAAACACAGCTATCCCTCTGAAACTAGTTAGTCTGACTGACTTCACTGAAAGATTAGATTATAAATAGACCATTATCAAATCACAGGCTTAATAGAGAATGGGCCCAATTCTCATGCCCAGCAGAGGCTGTTTTGCATAAGATCCTAGTGAGAAACATTCTGGGGTTGGGTGGGGATCTGCCCAGCCCCCTGCATTAGTTAGAATAGCATCAGGGCTGCTTTAACTTTCATGTTGCTACCAACAGCCCCTTCTGTCAGCCAAAGAAAGCTCTGTGTGATGTGGACAAGGGATTGGAACTTTGATCTTCTATACTGTAGGAGAGTGACCTAGCTACTGCACTACAGAGCATTCCGGCATGGGGCTTTCTCAATCTCTCCTGCTGACATTCTTCCAATTTGTGTAGGGTACTTCAGTATAATGATTCCCCATCAACACCCTTAATACCTTCTATGCCAGGGGCTTCAAAGGAAATAGGACAATTACAATATCCCCTAGTGGCTGGCTTCACAGCCTGTCCTAATAGAAAACTCTGGCCCTGCACAAAGCATATTGACAGGAATGACTGGTAATTATATTATTATGGTAATTATAAATGGAATTTAAAAACTTTATCTAATCTGAATAAAGTTCTCAAAACTTTTAATTAAAATATTTTTATTTAATTTAATTTATAAACTACCTCCCCTTTCTACCCTATATTTCCCCAACGCCTGGGCCTGAAAATGTTTCTTTGTGCAAAGTGCCAGGAGGAGAACCATAGACTACAGTTTGGTAGCCATTGCTTTAAAGTAACTCTACCAGCTTGTCCATATGAAAGTTTCATTGTTTGAACATAGGTGTTATTTTCACCCAATTTATTCAAATTCATGCAAATACTGGTGTATCTCAATTTATTCTGAATAATAATCCCTTGTTCTTATGCAGTAAATCTCAAAATATTTTACAAAAGAGGTCGGTATCATTCTCCTCATTTTATGGATTGGGAAACTGAGGCACAGAGCAATGAAGTGACTTGCCCATGGTTACCCAGCAAGCCATTGGAAGAGCCAGGATAAAGCTCTGGTCCCCAGAGTCCCAGCCCAGTGCTCTAGCCTTAGATCAGTTAAGTTTAGTTGAAACTGAAATAAGCAATAAGAAAAACATATATAAACAACATGCAAAAAAGAAAGGGGACAGGAACAACATAAATAAAATGAGAAAGGACAGGGTTTATACAAGACTGATCAACCTATTTGAAGAAACATATTTTTTTCTCATGGAATGAATAGCCAAAAGTAGTATATTAATAAATTTCAAGAAATGCTGATGAAATGCCCTCTGATACTGGAAGTCTTCCATTTGCATAAAAAGACACTTTCTAAACTGGCCAACTCAATTTAGACTACTATAGGAGATCAATATTTTTTAACTGTGCAGTTGATTTCCATTTCTGAAGAATAATTATCTTAATAGCTAATGCTGCTCTTAGGAGGATTTTTCTACAATGAAAGTTCCTGCATGTTGAACGGTTGGTATATGAAATGTCTTTTACAAACAAACCTGAGTTTAATTCTCCTCCCCTGGCCCATGTAGCTTTCCATAAAGCAAAAGGTAATGAATTCTTTCCTTGGTGAGGGCAGCATTTTTTAAATTTTATTTATTAACAGATTCATTCTTTTATAACACATCTTATAAAACTTGTTAATTAAGGTCAGAGGGAAACTGTACACGGTTGGGGCACATATCATTCCAGATTCACAGCAGGTCTGCAGTCGATGCCTCTGGGAATTGTGCACAAAAGTTTGAAAACCAGATTCTCTGCTACTGTACTCAGCAGATGAAGCGTGCACCACCATGTAGCCAATTGCGGCCACTTTTCCCAGTAGCTCTGGGCTGGCCCTGGAACAGCCTTGGGGCTGTGTAGGAGCTGAGAATAGTTAGAGCACAGTGTAACTCCGAGCACGTTATCTCCTACTCCTGGCTTGGAGTGCCAAGAATAGGAGCCAGCTCAGTCAGTTTATATGTGACCAGTGTATGGTGAATATAACATTTGCTAGACAGCTAGTTAAGTTAGTTTCTGCTTCCTCTCCATCAGGAAGCCAGGTATTTTTACATCTGGGATTGTGAAGGGCTCCAACCACAGGGAAGGAATTATGGACTGTTTCCCTCAACAAATTCTGTTCCTTCAAGAATGGCATCACACTTTTAAGTTCAGAGGGGAAATCTTTATTCTCCCCCCTAGCTATTTGCAAATAGTGCACTATCCCCCTTTAGTTCAGCAGAAGTCCCTCAGGGTTTTCTATAGCTCATTCCAAAGAAAGCAAAAGGAATTAAGGGGGTGGCTTGTTCCACCTAGTTTGTTCTAGAGAAGGGGGTAGAGGGGGAAGAGTCAGTAAATCAATCGACTCACACTGAGCATCTGGTGCTCCTGGCCAAACAGCTTTTTTAGTTTAAGGGCCTTTACTACGGGCTTTTAAGAAAGACTTCCATCTGTCTACTCACAAGGCTTCTGTGCCCCAAAACCCAAACCACTTTATAATAAAGGTGTAATTGATGCCAGTTTATCCATTGCCTTTTCCTAATCCCTGCATGCTAGGTGTATGAAGTTTATATGCCACATCACAGAAGTCCACATATGTAACTAGACATAATGCTCTCACTTGTGCAAAAGAGGATAAAAAAAATCACAAGATATCCTGTAGTTTCCAAGGCTGGCTTATCTCCTGCCATAGCACTCTTTATTTATAGCAGTCTGTCCATGTGAGACTGCGATTCAGAATCATCAGTTTCTTCAGACACAGCTTCTACTATCAATGTTATGTCATCCAGCCAGGGGACTGAAACCATGCGTGCATCAAGCCACCAATCAGATTCCATTAGCAAATTCCAAATATTGAATTCTAGAGCAAACACTCCTTTCAGTGAGTTTATGAACATCCCAAAGAGTCACATATATTTGCAGATACTATTAACTAAAGCTTTATGAATAAAGCTTTGTAAGAAAGTATTATTAGTTTTTCCAACAATTCCAAATAGAAGAGTCAAACATGATGAATTGTTCATAATGAATAGTTCAAGCTTTACTCATGCCTTGAAACTATAAAACAATGCCCTTGTGATCTTAGCTCACAGAACAGTTAGCTTCCTAGATCAAACTCCTACACAATGTTATAGAAGCATAAACATTAAACAGCTGATTGTTTTCCATACATAGGCAACCATAAAGAGTAGATTGTGAGTATTTTAAGTTAGCAACTCTTACTATTCTTACAAATATATGGAAACATATTTCTTAGATGCATGCAGCAATGTGAACATTGGATTCTTATATGCTTAAAAGATCTGATCTTGTACCCATTGAAGTCAAAGAGAACTTGGCCATTAACATCAGTGGATAGTAGATTGGGTCCAAACAGCATTACAAATGTAAAGAAAACATAACAAAAGGAATCATAGAATCATAGAATATCAGGGTTGGAAGGGACCTCAGGAGATCATCTAGCCCAACCTCCTGCTCAAAGCAGGGCCAATTCCCAACTAAATCACTGTAAGCACTGTAAGTAACAGAAGCAAGCATTTCAATGCTACTCAGGGTACGTCTATACTTACCTGCTGGTTCGGCGGCAAGCAATCGATCTTCTGGGATCGATTTATTGCGTCTTGTCTAGACACGATAAATCGATCCCGGAAGTGCTTGCCGTCGACGCCGGTAATCCTGCTCCATGAGAGGAGTAGGCGAAGTCGACGGGGGAACTTGCCTGCCGCGTGTGGACCCGCAGTAAGTACCTTTAAGTTCGAACTAAGATACTTCGACTTCAGCTACGTTATTCACGTAGCTAAAGTTGCGTATCTTAGTTCAAACTGGGGGCTTAGTATGGACCAGCCCTAAGAAGTTCTATGCTGGTGGCATTAAAACAAGAAGTCATTTATCATATCATATACATTATCATATGTAATTCTGATACCTTCCCAACATCAATATTTTTTGCTTTTGCATATTTGAAATGTCATAGAGAATGTTTTCCCCACATTTCCGTAAATACCTGCGTGGCTAATTTACATTCTACTAAGTGTAATATCAAATTTATATGTGTTATTTTTTTTTACCAAATGAGTATATGCAACTGATGAATTTAAAGCTGTATTGTTTCATAGCTGTAGAATTTTTTTTAAGTGTCCCAGGGGACAAATGTATAGTAAGCTTTATCTTCAGATTCACAGCTTCAATAAAAAAATCCAATAGCAATTGCAGAAGGATATCAAGTTCTCCATTTTCATTTTTCCATTAAGAACAGCTCAGTCACAGTTACCTTAGGCAATTTCTACTTTATACCAGGATGGATCTTTTCTTGCCACTTATAATAACATTTATCTTTCTGCAGGGAGGCATATCTTTAGGATAATTCTGAAAAATGGCATGACCATTAAGATTTGATTTCCAGCAAAATGTTGGTGAGAGAACATTGCTAGAATAGGCCTGAGTGCAAACAACTTCAATGTTTAATTTCCTGGAATTTAATGAGGGTAGTTGATTTAAACAACTATTCACATCCCTAATGAAAGAAGCTTTTTTTCAGAACTATTACAGGATGATTTATAAACACAGGGATGTAGTCTCAAGTCATATTTTGATACCTTGAAGGATATGCCATCAACAAGAAAATATGGCCCTGAGTGAGTATATCTAGGTGCTGGAGGCAACTATTATCCTTAGCTATAAGAAATATCACAGTGCAAGAAATATATCATCCATCTTATTTACCTTAATTTGCAAAGCTACTGCCATTTTTTTCTTATGACTGATAGGCAAGGGAAAAAAGTAAGTGTAAAATGCAAAAGTTCCTATTAAACCATTTTAAAGACTGTTTTAAGTGCCTCATAATGTCCTTATTTTAACTCTTAAGTTAAAAGTGGTCAAAATCTCTTGGTCAATTGCCTCACAAACCATTCTTTCCCCTTGCTGATTAAATCTATATCCATATATCTAAATATCTTTTGCTCTCTTTAGATTGCTTAACTGAAAATGCACTATTGAAAAAGGGAGATGGAAAGAAAGAGGAATACAATGGTTAAGAATCTCATCATTGAGGCCGGTTACTCATTGATATAAGTTGGTGTAAATTCAACAAAGCCACTGTATCTATGCTGATTTAGCTGGCTGTGGTATGTCTCACGATGCCAAGTGTGTTCTTGGTCCCTTTAAACTTATGACAATAACAAAGGCAAATTAAACCTGGTACCTGTTGTACATTCAGTTGCTACCTTACAATAGCCTTCATTCAATGAATTCTCACCCCCTTCTCAGTGGGGGATAAATTTGGCCAGACTAGGAAGTGGATGGCCAACTCTTGAGAGTGGAAAGGGAAGCCTCATGCCCAGATAAACCAAGCCCTTTCTTGTCCTTCCAAATGCCAATACACATGTGCTTCAGGAAGGGGAGAGGCTTCGTTGTCTCCCATTGGCCAGCTGAAGAGGGAGTAGGATTAAGGGAACAGATTACCTCTCACAGTCCCCTTCTCAATTTACAGCTGTCCTACATGTCTTGGGCCCATATTATTACCCCATGTAATTTTCCAGGCTGCTGTGGGTATGAGATCAGGAAGCAGTTTTTCCCTGTTGGGCAAAATTAGTGATGGTCTGGAAGGTTTTTTGTCTCCCTCGCAGGATTGTGGAGGCACAGTTCAGTTTAAAGGGAGTAAGAACAGAATTTTAATGTCAGGAGGAATGTCAAATGACTAATCTGTTGCATATTGTGGCCAGTGTGGATGTAAGCTAAAAGGGCAAGCTCCCAGAGATAAATGAGCCTTGAACATGGCTGGGGAACTGCTTTAAGGAGAAGGGCATACCTGAAGTCTCTGCAGATTGAGGTTCCATGGGGGTTTCTTCTATCCCCCTTGTGGATATCCCACCCTACACTACACCAAATTAAATGTTCAGAAACACCACCTGACTATGTATGTGTAAATGCAGTGCACCCCCCTAGTTAAGTTAATAACATCTCAGTCTGCTGCTTAAATCCATTCCTGTGTCTGTCTTCTATTCGCCTGCATGTTCTGATCAAGCCCAGAGGCCAAACATGGGCAAAAATGTGTACAATGTACAATGTGCCTTTGTAAGAATTCAAAGTCTGTTTTTCATTTTGGGAGCAAAAGGCATTAATGAGTCTCTTTCTAGTGCCTTCTAGAGATACAGTTAAGGAAGAAAGACAATATCATATGACTCAGGTTACCAATCACCTGACATGAATTGTGAATCACAGACAGAACCATTTCATGAAAAAATCAGTAGTCTTCATTTATTTGTCTATACTATTGCACAAACAACTGAAATCTGCAAGCAAATTGATAGAAGTCACAACCTGCTTATAGATCATTTACAAATGGAGATAGGGTTAAATCTTCTGGATACATTATTAATAAATAATTCGACCACCTCTGGAGCCTGCTGAACATCTCTGCATATCACAGAGTTTGTATTTGGCACCATTTGAAACAATTTCTGTTCAGGAAAGACAGTTTATCTTGTGATGATGGCAAGTAACCCATCTTATTACTTCGCAATGAGTAAATCTCTAGAGAGGACTTCAATATGGATAAACTCTGCACAAGGTGTACTAATCTGAACTGATTTAAAACCTTTTTGGTACAAAATAGGACTGGAAATCTTGTGGAAATAGGTTTTCTTGTAAAGTTTCCAACAATTCCTGATTTGGGCAAGGTAAAATACACTCCTGGTATTTTTGTTTCCGGTGCTGAAAAAAGTTAACAGGTGGTAAAAAGAAGAACAAAACAAAACTGGACTTACCTGAACCTTAAAAATGTTTGGACCCCAACTGGGAATGGAGGCTCAGGTAGATTATCTTTTCTGGATCTACCTATTCATATCTATAATCTCTCAAATCATGCTATCTGTGTAAAATTGCATGGTAATCATAATACCAAATACCTCTGTTAACAAAAGCTGATTGAACATTCATAAAAAGGAGATGCAATTTCACTATTGAAAACTACTCAAATATAAATAGCGTGGTGTGCTGTATATGCATAACCTGAGTGTGGGAAAAACAGATTTGTTGCTGACACTTGTTTAAAAAAAGTTAATATTTGAATCATTAAAGAATAATTTTCTGCCAGCACAGATTAGAGGGAAAAAATCTTATGGTGTGATAACCCAAGTAAAACTTCTGAAATTAGGGAACATGCAATCCATAATTGTAAAGAATGCTAAGTATTTGCTGCAAAGGGTACAACTTGTTTAGTAAATGCAGTATTGAAACACAATCAAATGTAAGAAGTTTCATATCAGTATCTGTTTGGAGACTATAACTAGGAGCAGATATCTAAAATAAAGCCTTAGCAATATCCAAAAAACAATGCACAAATGCCTCTGCAGAGGGAAAAAAAAACAAAGAAGAGAAATAAATTGCTATTCAAAAAATGAATTGTTACAATTTATTCCAATCAGCAAAAAAAATTAGAAATCCACAAAACAGGCTTCTTTGTCTTTTCTATGAGTTCAGCAAAAACGTGTGTCTTTAAGGATGAAAATAATTACCTACCTAAAAACAAAAATCTTACCTAACTCTCAAGGTTAAATAAGTGAATGACTCTGGATGTATTTTGTTTGAAGGTCATTAAAAAAGTTATGGGTAAAAATATTCTTAATTTTGTAAATTGATTTAAACTGGTGACTAACCATTGTTACAATGCAGGGCAACTGCACCTGTAACTCACTCCTGGGTCCCTCAAGGACATCTATTCTAGTCTCCAGGCTCCACAATCATCACCTCTCCTTGGTCATCACTCTCTCTTGTGATCAGGGTTTTTCCAGGCTGCACAGTTCCCTGCTTACCCTGTGATATTCCCAGCGAGCCAGACTGCCTAAGCAGGCCAGCATCTATTCCAGGGGTTCCCAAACTTGGTTCACGGCTTGTTCAGGGTAATCCCCTGGTGGGACGCGAACCGCAGCCACTGGGAGCTGTGAATGGGCATACCTGCGGACGCTCAGGTAAACAAAGCGTCTCATGGCCTGCTAGGGGCTTCCCTGAAACGAGCCATGAACCAAGTTTGGGAACCCCTGATCTATTCTCTGCTTTCTCTTGAAAGGCTAGGAACAAATCAGTTCTTTTTAAGCAAGCACATTTATTCTTTAGGTAAAAGCACGGTAGAGAAGACATATTAAAAATAATAAAAGAAACTACGTGCATGCTAAGAAGCTTACTAGAGATCACCCCGATGCCTCCACAATGGTCTCTGGCAGGTGTCAATCCTTCGAACCCTTCCCTAAGAATTAAGGCCCTCTCTTTGGACAGAAGATCCTGGCAATTTACTAGATCAGAATGAAGGCCCTGAGTCAATTTAAACTCAGACTGTTTAACCACAAGTCCTTTCTTTGTCCTGGCCTCTGAAGAATCTAGTCTGAACTGGTAAAGGCAGCCTACCCAAGAAGCGGTACCTCTCTGGAGGTGTTGCAACCTAAGTGAATTTATCTAGTCATCCCCCACTGTTCTTAGTTCCTGGAAGGGGTGTGGTCCACCTTTCCCATGGAAGAACATACAATTCCCATCCCACAATGATACACAAACTTAATACAGTAAGATCTCTCAAAGATATTGCAGGAAAATCCTATATTTATCACAGTTATTACCTATTCCATGAAATTCTGAGTAGCAAATGTACCCGAGAGGCTCATAAGACAACCACAAAGATCTGGCTCGGGGTCAATACATTACAAATGAGAACTTTCTGACAATGTTTTGTATCCCCCTCCCCCACCCATCCAACCTACATTGTGTGCTCTTTGGCCATAGCTGAGGAACTTTCCATGTAGGGAATATTTAATGATATTTTCAATTGCTCTCACTTTCCATTTCCCTTTGTAGGCTAGTAGCATATATTTGTGAATAATACTGTGAGGAAAGATTGAATATTTAAAATGTCAAGACTTTCTATGGGGCTCTGTACTTCTTTTGCTCTCTGGTGAGGCTGCGATGTGGGGAGGAGGGACTTTTCTGTGGCATGAGTGCACAGGTACTACCTCACCTATTTTCTCAAGGTGATGCCTTTGAGTCTGTCCTACACAGACTGACACAAATAAATATGTGGAAGGTGACCTGGAGTGGGTCCTGGGCCCTATGATTACATGGATCCTGCAGACTTAAAACTCCAGGCAAGTGCAATAGAGAAACAATTGGAGACTGTTCCAGCTGTGGTCGCTGCTGCAGGGAGTATGTGCCCATGTGGATTGTGTCTCCCCAATTTGCCAAAAAGAAAAAAAAAATCACCTGCATAAGTCCTTATTGCTTGGACTCATGCAGGTGAAGAAAATTTCACTCTATGGCCTGCTTTTACAGATGAGGCCTAATTTTTGAGGTACAGATTTGCAGCTGAAACTGATGTACAGTAGCAGTTTGTGTACACACACACACACACAATCAGGGAGATAGATATCTAAGGAACTTCCATTGACCACACAATTATTCATTCCCACAAAATGGATTTGATGCCCCTTTTGAAATCAGGTCCTAAGTTACTGTAGTCAACATTTCATGGCTTATTTTTTAAAAAATGAGAGTAGACTAAAAACAGCTGAGTCTAGAGTTTATGTGCTAGAAAAGAATTATGTGGGTTAGCAGTTGAGCAGTCAAACTATAACACTCCCACACTCGCAGAACAGTACATTTCATTCCTTTTCTAATTCCTTCCCCAGTGTGACTCTTAAACTGTAACTGTGGAGTTGTCACTCTGACTGACAGGCATAGTTGATTGTTTCTATAGGAATATGTCTAAATGCAGATTATACTTTCTGATGAGTAACTCAAAGTAGCTGTAAATACCATCCAATAAAAAGTTATGGCTAGTGATGAACTCAGATGATTTCTAGAGTTAGGACTGAATTTTTTGGAAATAGTGCCAGAAGTAGCTCCCTCATTAACATTTGCTGTGTTTTTTTTTTCTTTTACTTCTCCTAAACGTATTTTTGAGGAAGTGTAAGAATCATTTGGGAATACCAATTTTTACAGCTCCCTCATTTAAAGAGAAGATCCAAATATTCACCTGCTACCTGCCCTCCCCATGAAACTCCGGTCACGCTCACCCTTTCCTGTGTGTTTTTCTTTTAAAGCAGAAACTTTTATATATATATATATATTTCTGCCACTCCCAACTCCAGCATTTAGGCTCTTAAGGATGACATGTGATGTTTAGTTTATTCTTTGGAGATTTCTTTGCTATTGCATTTTGTGCATTATGTCACACTGCAGTGGATTAACAAAACATTAAGAAAAGAAAACTGCTAGAGTAAGCAAAAGTTTTAGCTTGCGATGGTGGGGCTTGCTGGCAGCTTGATAAGCTCTTTGGGTCAGGGACTGTCTTTTTGTTCTATCTTTGTACCGTGCCTAAGACAAAGGGATCCTGGTCAACTGGGGCCCTTCGGAACTTATAAACAATGATAACTGGAGGGATTTTTCAGGCACCTGAACAAAGTTGCCTTGAAAATGATAAATACTGGACATCAGATCTTATCATCATGTCTCTTAACCCTCCCAGAAGCAAGATGCGAAATGTAGGGAAATATCAGAAGACTAGCAAACGGATGCCAAAGCAGTCTATTTCCCCCCTTCCTCCATTACCCACTCCATTTTCAGAGCTCAGACGAAGGCTCTCTGAGCAGCATTTGGCAAGGAATACCATCTCTGTTAATTCTCAGCATGCAGGCAAGCTCTTTGTGCTGTGTAAGTGATGTCAAATTAAAAACAGATAACTCATCAAGCATTCTGAGGCTGTGTGATAGATCTAATCTAGCAGAAATCAGGGTAACTGAACTGGAAACAACAAGCAGCACTTTCATGCAGAATGATCAAAGGGAACAGAATGATACTGGGTCAAAGGACTTCCTGGCAATGTTTTCCATACTCAAATGGAGACTGAAAAGCTTACATGAATGGGCCAGGAGGAGCAGGATCTTATTCTTCCTATCCCCTTTCTGAAGACTGGTTGCCAGGAGCTTTACCCAGGTTCAGAGGTTTCTATAAGCATAGAGGAAGCATGCTGGATTCCCACGCAGAAAATGGATTAGCAAAAAGCACATAAGCTAACTGCAACCTGATATTTTCCATAATGGAAATAGGATATTTGCAGGAAGATGAAAGCACAAGGAAATCCTCCAGACAAAGGGACTTAATAAATAGGCCAAGAGAAGAAAAATGGTCCCCATTAAATCCTCTCACCAAGAATTTGTTACTGATGCAAGTTATAGTTTGTGTGATGCAGCAGGGGCCAAAGACAGCTGGATGTCATTAGTGATGATCACCTCCTGGCCAGATCAGAAGTCATGTCAGGGCATCCTCAAGCCACAACGGAGCCAGATAAATAGATTTGTAAAAAGTAACACTTCTGATGTAATTGACTGGGTAAGAGGGAGCATTGCAGACTAACCCATCACAGGGACTATTTGAGAAAGATGGTACTACCAATGTGAATAAAACTGACATACTCTGGATCATAGTGTGCATGGATTTACATCCAATTAGTACCATTATTTTCACCTGGCTTATTCCACGCTTCAGTTTAATTTTTTTTCTTAATCAGTGGGTGGGTCAGTGATAAATATCATAACAACAAAATTTCCGATTTGTCATCTGTCATGATATTTTCTGTGGCTGAAGTATAGTTCTTACTTCTTCATAATCTATAGTTGGGTTCAAGCCCTTGCACATAGGTCATGCATAACCCCTGCTCCAATGGGTTTTGCCACCACTGTTTTTGCCTCCACTGTAGTCAAAGTACAGAGAAAATACATGTTCCTACGATGTCTGCTGTTGCTTCTCATTCGCCACATTTTTCTTCTGAGAGATGGCCCTGAGCTGCAACGTTTGGATTTGGATCCTATCTTTCCGAAGTGGAAGTGTTCACTATCAGGTCATCGGTTTGAATCTTCCTCCAACTCTCCTCTCCTTCCCTCTTAAATGTCTCTTTTTTGCTGCAGTAAGTTGTGACAATAACACTTATTCTCTGAGCTTTAGTTTTTTCTTACAACTAAATAAAAAGACACACACACACATCTGTTTTTGGTCATTTTAAATTGCAATCTCCTCAAGGAAAGGACTTTGTCTCCCTATATACAGTAGCCAGCATATTTGGATGCTAATGTAAAATATTAATAGACATTCAGAATGATTTCTTAAGGTAGGAAAATAAATGTTATGTTACCTCTACTCTTTGTATGCCTAAATGTATAGGACTTTTCTGACTTTGATAATCAGGGCCTGGGTTGAACAGAGCACACCATACTGGCAGGGCACCTGACTTTGAAATAGTGCAGCATGTGCTTCCCTTGCCCTCTGCAGTAGCAGGACAGTCAGAAAATGTGTTCCGAATTGAAAAGTAATATATACATATTTCAAAAATATTGTACACCATGTTTTCATGCTAGGGGGAATATGAGGTATAGAAAAGCAGTCGTGATTCCTCCCTCAGTGGCCTGTTCACATTCTCCTTTATTACTTGAGCAGCAGCATGGGACCCCAGTATGCGATGGTCGAGTAACATGTGCCCTTCTCCTCTTCCACCATTACCACTTTCTATGGTTGTCTGCATTTTTTTCCAGCTCTGAAGAACAGAACAGCATGTCTCCTAAGAAAACATATGATCTAATATATTTTAAATGTGCTCCATATATTTTAAAAGGATGGCAAATAAATGGCAATTAATTAAATGCTGGCACTAGAGTCAATGCAATAATTTTAATAGAAGTGATTTCAAATGTTAGATCAACAAAAACAACAACAACAACAACAAAATCCTTTCCATCTTCTGAAATGAAACCTAAGAACAAATACAAAAACTTTGCTCCATTAAAGTAATGATTAGCATGAATTTCACAACTGAGGTCTGTTATGGAGTTAATATGGACACTGAACCTCATGTGCAGTATTAAATAATTTCAGCAAATAAATATATATTTAAGTTAACTAATCTATTTATTTTAAAAAATAATTATAGAATTAGTATTTTTCTATTTAAATTATTGCTAGACATGACGTTCATATAAAAATATAGAACCTATAACCTATTTTACATATTAAAGGATGGAACAACTACTGTATCTCAGGAGTCACAAACCAATTAAGTGAAGGAAGGCAAAAAACAAATAAGGATCCCATGTTGCAAAGGAGAAAAAAAAAAACCTCAATCGGAATGGAGTAATGAGTAGAATGACAATTTACTTATGGAATGATAATTCTCATCTCCAGCAAGTGAGGGAGAGATGCCCACTGAGAATATAAATAAGGCAAATCAAATACCTCTTGATGTATCAGAAGAAATATTTGTCTTATCAGATAATGAACTTGTTTTTTGTGATGAGAATGATGGTTAATCCATTACTAATGCTGATGACAATAATAATGAGAATGCAACTACATTGGAAGCATGTACTGTGTCCTGAGGTGAAAGAGAATCCATAAATTCAAGGCAGGAAAAAAAATTTAACAGTCAGGATAATGTAGTAATAGAAACATAATAATTTAAAGATAAAGTGAAAGATTTGAGAACTTTAATATTGAGATGCTAAAAGAAATAGACAAATGTAAGGCATCTATTCACACTCTCATCTAATTAAGATTTGGAATGAAGCGTTAGGCCCTGTTCCTGCAGATGCTTACAGATGCACTCAAAATTAAGCATGTGAGTACTCTCACTGACTTCACAGGAATATTCACATGCTTACAGTTAAGCATGTGAATAAGTGTCCAGAGGTCTTACATTGGAGCAAATGTATAAAATTGTTAAAGAAACAGGGGGCCATAGCGCTTTTATTAATAGTGCTTGAAAAACATGTTTGAACCTTTGTATCTGAGGTAGAGAATTCAGAGGGCCCGATCATCAGGTGTTTTACCAGGTGATCTGGCCCTCAATCTGCAAAGACCTTGAAAAGTTGATTCTTTAACTATTAATGAGTCAAAATGACAAAATCTTGGATGGTTTCTTTTCCATCCACCAAGAAAATGGAAACTTCCTCTGCTGCAGAAGTAGGACTCCTCTCTACTGAAAAGGCACAGTACACAGAAAACAAACAATAAGAGATATTATTTAGGGAATCTTGTAATTACTGGGCCAGTATGGTAAATCAGACTTTTCATACAACTTATTTAAAATCTACATACTTCAGTAATATAACCATATAGTAGCAAACTATGTATTTATTTCCTGCTGGTATACAGTTGTCAAATCCTTGAAGCATACGTATTTGATCCCAGAATACAACAAAATCCAGTTGTGTCATATTGTTTGCTGATATTGATCATTTGGAAAACTAATATAAATTTCATTAAAAAAATTCATTTGAAGTGAACCTCTTAATCTGATACATTTAGGTAACGGCAAATGCCTGCCACTGTCTGAAATAATCCTTTTGTCAGTGTTTGAACTGAGTTATTTGTAAAAGGAGATGGATAAAGCCTTTACAGTGATATCTTCCTCTGGTTTATATTTTTTTGTTTTAAATACCTGCATTTTGGTGCATTCCAAAGGCCAAAAAACATAAAAATAAAATAAAGTTTTCTTCTGGTGGATTTTTGTAGCCAAGGATAAAAAGCTATTTGCGGCACAATTGTTCAGCAATATCCATAGAAGGGTCTGATTTCCTCTAGAAGTTTAATTACAACTCCCACCCCCATTTTTCCAACTCCCACCTTCAGTTCAATCATTGCCTATTATAAATAATCATTTCCCCCTGCTTAGCATCATGTGCTGTGCTCTTTGGTTAGCACATCCTCTTAGAGGGCTTTCCCTCCATTCTTCCACTTCCCTGGTTCTTGTCACGCAGACAGCAAGCAGCAAAAGACCAGAAGTGCAGACAATGCAATTTTTATTGGGGTTAATTTCCAGCAAGCATGATTCCAATTTACCTACCTACTTCCTGTTTGACCCCAGTTTATATAGTAATATTCTCAGCTATACCTTAACCAATCATTTTACTGAAATCTATCTAACCAATACTAACATATTGTAACATAATTCTCTAACCAGTTATATCCCACAACCCTAATTAACTTACACCTAGCAAAATTAATTGTACAGCAGACAGAAACAATTAGAGAACCAGACAGATTAACAATAGAAAAGTGGGGGCCACAAAGATAAAACAATATAGAAATGAGGGTTTCACAACCACAGCCATTGATAAGTGATTTCTTTCCAGATAGGATGCTATCAAACTAAGTTTTCTTTAACCATCTTAAGATGTCTTTCTTTATCTGGTGGTGATGGGCACTATCAGGACAGGATTGTATTCCTAACAGCCCAATACCACCTTATTTCAATGTGACTGGTTTGGAATGTGAGGATGTGACCGTCATCATACACCTCCCAGTTTATGGCTACCCCTGCTGCTTAGCCAAAGCCTAAGAAAAAACCTTCAGACTATCCTAGTGAGAGAAGGCCCATACACCGGCAGACTGTGATTTTGATTCTTTGTTTTATACTTCTATAACTAGCTAAGTAATAAAAATACACCTAAATTCTTAAAGTATAGGCCTTTATAGGCAGGCCTGCATATCTATATCCTAACACACCCTATTGCAACAACTTATAGCAACCAAAACCATAATTTCAACTGGACACTCCAAAGGCACCATTCTTCTGACAATGGAAAATGCATTTGGGTCCTGATTCTGCATGATTGAAGTGAATGGGAGCTCTGCCATTGATTCAATGGGTGATTCCTAAATGAATTTAACCACATTTTCTGCTTACAGAATATCTGCAAATGAATTTTAACTTGTTTGAAAATTTGTGGGTTTTTTTACTCTTTGGATTTGAAAACAAAAATAAACCCAGGATTCTTGCAATACAATTTAATATTTAATTTATATTGTATTATATCTGCTCCCTTATTAGGTGTGTTAACAGAAGCTTGCATGTGTGAATTTAATATTTAACATTTGTTTTCTGGGAATATTTGTGCCAGTTAATTTCAGTTTCACAAATGTTTGCAGAAAGTGAACACAAAAGAGATAACTTTATCCAGGCTTGTAATTCATTTAAAATATCTGACATATTCCTGCTGGAAGTTTTGCGTTATTTCCCCAGTTCTAATAATTACCTTTCTTATATTCTTTTCAAAATGTTTACATGCTGTTTTTAGAATCATGAAATAATTGGGTATATTGTTTTACAGTTAGAAATACAAAATGCAGATTTACTGAACTCCAGTTTCCCACAAATGTTGCTTTACTTATGTAAATCTATTAACATTTCTTCTCTGTAAAGTTGGCATTCACTGTTATTTATGGAGATGATTTTGAGTGCTTGCATAAAGTAAAACATTAATTTAGAGCCAGAGTCTGCTAATCAGATGATTTTTTTTTCCACTTCACAGTTAACTCAAATATCTACACGCATGCTTACTCCTTTGGAGCTAGCCTAGCTTCAGCGAGAGTAGCCACGCTGCAAAATAACACTAGACCTGCTTTGTCCACAATGGTGCTGTACTCATCGGTGTGAGGACTTTTGAGGCCATATCCCATGGTTCTTTGTGGTATAACAACCTGAGCTGTTCTATGAATTCTTTCTGGGGAATTGTGGGGGGATTTGTCTCAACTTCCTAGTTGCATGTGAGTGAATTGTGGGAATGCAGTGGAGGACTAGTGGCACTCAAGTAGACACACTGTACAGTAGTCATGTTAGGAGCTGACAAATTGTGCTAACTTGAGCATATATCCCCTGACAAGGAGTCAACTGGTGCTCTAAGCATCACCACACTTGAATTAAGAGTTTGTGTCTGTGGAGTTTGTGTGAGTAGCAACTTTCTAGTTATTAGTCCAATAAAGTTTGAAACGAAGACAAGCCCTTGCTCACATTAGGTAGTACCTTATCCAAAAGAGGTCACATTTTATAACCCCGTAAGTGTCCCATTTATAATCAATGGGATGACTCCCAGAGTAAGATATTATTTAATGTGAGTAAGGGTGGCACAATCTGGCTATTAGTCAGGCAAATCTGCTGCATATATATTTAATTTTATATTTTGACTCTTAAAAAAATTAAGTAAGGGAACATAACAGTATAAGGTAGGGGGAGCTATGTGATCTATTGAACAGGGTGCTGGACTGGGACTCTGGAAAACTTGATTTCATTCCCAACTCAGCTACTGGCCATACAAATGATCTTGAGCAGGGCATTTCACCTCTTAATGCCTCAATTTTCCCATGAGTAAAATGTAAAGATTTTCTAATCTACAGCTGGAAAATGTTATATAAGAGCTATGTATAATTATTATTACTTAAACACTTGCCTATTGACCTCATCTATTAGGTGGTGAATACATAGATTTCATTGCTAGTTGTGAATCTTAGCATCTCACCGATTCAAGTTCCAATAGCTGAAAAAAAGTATAAAATAGTTTTGCTTCTCTCTAAACTAGAGCAGTGACATTCTAAAAATGCTGAAAAACATTTAAGAGCATACAATGGTTATCTAATTCCTACTAGCTGAACCAGGGAATGAATCTTCAGGGACCTAGATAGTAGTTGGTCTATACCCTACATATCAAAAGTGTATTTGTGGTTTTGACAGATCAAGGCACCAGCTTAATGCAAGAAGAAAAGATTCCCCTAGTAAAAGAATGCCATGTTTTAGGCATCCACCCCATCTTTTTCAGTGACACACGACTGGAACATATTCCTTACTTAGCTCAACCAGATTTAACAACAAAAAGCATGTAATCTGTGTGTTCCTGGATTGATATTGAATGAAGTTAATAAATGTTTCTTCTTATGTAGATGTCTGTAATTAAAACAAAGAAGCACAAAACCCTACAATTAACAGTTATAAGTAACCTGTAATTTTTCAAACTCCTATACTAATTTTGATTATTATCCGCTGCATATTAGATACTAGCCTACTAGCTAGAGACTCTGCCCTAGGGAGCAAAGATTTTTTTATTTGATGAATTGAAATGTCATTTTCTGTGACCTCTAGACAGCAGAGATGAAAGCTGTATTGTCAAGGTAACATAGGCACCATGTAGCTTTATTACCACCAGAGACATAACCACATTAACTTCATACAGCAGGAAAGGTTGTGGGTTACAACACCACCAAGACATATCCTATTAAACATCCTTATTCAGCAATAGCTTTGCACAAAATGTACTTAAGCTTAATGTCACTGATATCCATGCCTATCAACTGAACAAGAGAGAACACATATTTCGCTAATATGAACTTCTGACCAAGTGTGACTGAAGTTATTTAATGAGGAAAAAGAACAATATATTTTTTTGTAAATCTAGGCTTTTGCATACCTCAACTTGCGAGAAGTATATGCCTCAGCTAGCAATTTGTATATGTAATGTTCTGTAAAAAATGAAATAAGCAGCAAGTACTTAACCACGGATGTTGCATTTATGGAAGTGACTATATGCATGGTTAGCACTGTCTGGGCCATGTCCATCAATTCCCTTGCCTGTGCACAGGAATAGGAGATTTCTGGATCCTCCAGCTAAAGATCGTGCAGAGGAACACGATTTGTAACCATCGTGGTGGTGCTGGGGATTGAACCAAGATACGCACTCTGAGTGCATATCCTGCTTTGACATCCAATTGTTTTGTTTGAACTTTTGTTTTTTTAAAACCAATGACACCTGTCGGAAAGAGATGGAGGAGCTCTTGTCAGGAGGAGGGTATCTGAGTTGCAGGAAAAGTGAGAGCATGGGCTGTTCCGTGCCTGGCAAGTTTAGTGAGCATGCTCAGTAATACCAGGCGAGCACAAAGGAGTATTATCATGGGAAAAGATGTAGGCTACTTTTATAGAAACTGTGCATGCTCACATGTAATAGTATGTGACTGGATAGTTATAATGTGTGCAAAAACTGTGACAGGACATATGGCATATATCAAAGGGTTTCAAAGAAGAAAATGCGTTTTAAATCAAATGTCTCAAAACTAGTGTGTGTGTGTGTGTGTGTGTGTGTGTGTGTGTGTGTGTGCATGTTATTTTCCACCACTCTGTAATTTGTATGAAAAATCTAGGCAAGATGGTCTGTCACTAACACTCATGTTTAAGGGATTGGTTAATATGGTCTACCCTTGCTTTGTCGTTTTGCAACAGTTTGAGGAGAGGTTATAGATGAGTAATATCATTGATGAGAAAATACTAAAGTATCATGCTCATAAAACTGATTTGAGTTGCTAGGCATGGTTAGTTCAAGATTTAGGCAAATATTTATACTCAGCTTTGTGATTGGGGTAAAGATTATACAAATCTGCTTGTAACCAAGTGTGTATGTGGTATATTGAGGGGTGGAATAACTCAATAAACAAAGGCATGCTGTTTGTTTCTCACACTAATATCACAGTGGAAAAGGGGGAAAGTGATTTTGAAAAAAAAAATCACCTTGCTTCTGTTTTGCACACAGATTTTTTACCACAATTTTTTTACAGAAATTTGTATCAACATTTTTATCAAAATCATTTTCAAAATGTTTTGTTTACCAAAAGCCTGGTTTCTAGTGAGAAAAGGTAAGTTTCTGGTAAAAACTACCCTCTGTACTGACTTCAGTAAGTTTGACGAAGCGTATCAGAGAAAATGATGAGAAAATTTGAAAGTTTTGATAATGTTAAAAACTTTTCATGACAAATTTGAATTTTTTGGAAAAAAAAACAATTTTCAGTTTTAAAAAATGTTGACACAAATTTGGATTGGCTCTAGCCATCGGCATTTTTATCCCTCTATGCCAATTTCTCCCAGTGGAAGTTAAGTCTCCATAGAGTCTGATGTTAATCAAGATTTTTCTGCGAGTAAAGTGTAGGCACTGTAGATCTTCCAATATTAGGTAGCCCTCCTTGGGGCTATGCTGATTGAGACCAGCTGCAGCCTTAAAACAACTTCTCCTAGTTGACCCCTATTTACTTAGTCCTTTCTCTCCAGGGCTGGGAGAGGTCAGCCAGCATCCTTCCCCTGCTGGTGTCCCCGCATGTTATGAGAAAGGAGGCCACATATATGGTACCCTCCTTCCCAGTTGGCTGGGAAAGAGGGGAGCATAAAACAGCAGCCTGGATCTTCCTCAGCATTAACTGTTTCCCCCAGGACCATCTTTCTCTTTGCCAATACCTATCTGTATTTCCATAGGCCTTCATCCATTCAATATAACCCTTAAAGGGGATGGTTACCTTATTACACAGAACTTTAGCTATATTGGGCTGATGTCAATGAGAAAACTTCCATTGAAACATACATCCTCATTACAAGTAGAGGCACAGATATGATCCTGCTTGCACTGTATGTGACTTTTCCCCACCACCACCTTTCTGAAACATTTTTGTGTTTACATTTAGGGCTAATCCGTCCCTCCCATATGCATTTGTACTAGGGTTATGATTTTACAGTATGCATAACCACCTGCACATTCTTCTGGAAGAGCAGGTTGAATTCTTGAGGTCCCAGTGAAGAAATCTCCATCCTCTCCTTTTACGAGAACCATTGTATTCATAGTGAGGACTTAAAACAGAGGACTCTTTTGGCATAAGCCTTGATTCAAACGCAGTTTGTCTCAGTTAATAAGGACAAGACAGCTGTGTCCTTAATGGAAATACGATATTATGCCTGCAAGAGAAGCACCAAAAATAGATTTAACAACTTCATCTGGCCGTCCCAAGTGAATCTCATATTCTGTGTCTGTTTTACATGTACAGTGCCTGTTCCCATCTGTCTTGTGCAATGCCAATGGCACTGTCAGCATTAACAATTAGTTAATAAGTTGTGCTGGCAGAGAACAGAGGGAGAAATAGTGAATTTTCTACATTTGTTTCTTGCTTTTATCAAATATTTGTCAACATTTTCTCCTCCCTGCCCCCTGGAGTTTCTGCTGAAATGTGGAAAAAAAAAATCCAACCTGCTCTAATAATAAAGAATTGTAACGAAAAAATAAATATACAAAATTCTCTCAGAGGGAACCCAAGAACTTAAAATCATCTTTGTTTATGTTCTGAATTTGGAAAGATACAGGATGATATATTCATATCTTAATGTGATAATGAAATACTTTCTAGTGCATCAGTAACTATGGAAGTTGTAAAAAAGGAACTATTGAAATTAAATACCTTTAGATCAGCAGGCCCAGATAACTTGCAACCAAACATATTAAAAATAGTTGAGGAGAGCTCTGAAACATAGTTATTAATTTTTTAACAAATCTTAGAACACTGGGGAAATTCCAGAGTACTGGAGAAAAGCTAAAGTTGTGCCAATATTTAAAGATCATAAGTGGGATGACTTGGGTCATAAATGATAGGCCATTTAGCCTATGATTCACCCCAGGTTAAAATCATACTATGGTTGATATCGGATAAAATTAATGATGAATTAAAGAATGGGAGCATAATTAATATCAATCAACATTATTTATGGACAAGTCATGTCAAACTTGCTATATATTTTTTGATCAGATAACAACTTTGGTTGATAAAGATAACTGTGATAGAATGTCATGTGGGAATAAGTCTAATTAAAAAATAAACACACTATCCACAATCAATGAAGCCCATATTAAATGGATTAAAAATTGATTAACTGATAGATCTCAAAAAGCAAAGGTAAATGTGGAACCGTCCTCCTATGGAGGTGTTTCTAGTTGGGTCGATCAGGGGTCTGTTCTTGGCACAATGCTCTTCAACATCTGGAAGAAAATATAAAATAATTCCTGGCAAAATTTTCAAAACTTGGCAGAGCAGTTAATACTGATGGGGACACGTCAGTTATAGAAATCGAGCTGGATGACTAGAGAAGCTGGGCTCATTTGAACAATTTGCATTTTAACAGCCATATACAAGGCCCTACATCTAGGAATAAACACTACAGGGAGAGCTGGTCAAAAAAATTCTGACAAAACAGTTTCCCCATCAGAAAAGTACTGCTTTGACAGAATCAAAATGTTCCTTGGAAATATAACAATTCCACTGAAATTTTAAATCAGAACCAGATAGATCCCACCCACCCTTCTTTCTTGGTTTCCTGCCATCAGCTGACAGGCTTGATCCCAGGCTTCCTGGTTTGGCGTCCAGCTGGTGAGCTGCCATCTAGCCAGCTCCCTTGCATCCCACGTCACCAGCTCCTTAGTTGGCGTTCCCTGGGGCTCCCAGGCTGCCCAGCTTCCTGGGCTGCCCAGTTACTGGAAAGCCAGGGAGCCTGCCTGCCAAGCTGGCAGCAGACAAACCAAAAAATTCTGTTTCAGTTCTCACAAAATGGAATATTTCTGGATTTTCCTTTCAATGACAAACTTTTTTTTTAACCTTTCATCCTTTTGGGGAATGATTTTTTTTTCAATAATGTGTAATTTTTCATTGGAAGGAAATACCATTTTTCAGTCAGCTCTAAATGTAGTTCACACTTGCAAGATGGAGAACTGTATCCCAGAATGAAGTGACAATGAAAAGGTCTTATAGGTCATGGCATTCACTAATTGAACATGAGCTCCTACTGCAACTCTCTAGCTAAAAGGATGAATGCAATCTTTGGATATATAAGGAGAGGAACATAAAGTAGGACTAAAGAGGTCCTATTACCTCTATATCGGTCATTAATGAAATCGTTCCTGGAAGACTGTGTCCACGTCCAGTGTCTGCACTTCAAAAAAGGGTTTTGAGAAGCTGCAAAGGGTTCAGTAAAAGAGCTACAAGAATGGTGAGAGGTCTGTAAAACCTGCCTTATAGAGAGAGAGAGAGAGAGACTTAAAAAGCTCAGTCTATTTAGTTTCTTCAAGAGAAGGTTAAAGGATGACTTGATAACAGTCTGCAAATACGTGCATGGAAGAGAGATTTCTGATTGTAAATTGCTCCTAGCAAAAAAAGGCATAATGAGATCCAGAGGTTGAAAGCTGAGGCTAAACAAATTCAGAATAGAAATAAAGAGCAATTTTTTAAACAGTGAAGGTAATTAATTATTGGAACAACGTACCTAGGGAGATGGCAGATCCTCCATCGATCTAAGTTAGAGCTGAACAAAATTCACACTATCCATCCAGCGGGAAATTCCAACTCTTTTTCCATTCTAAAACAGGATGAAAAGTCAAAATTTTCTATGAAACACATATTTAAAAAAATTAAAAGATCTAGAAGTGTTGAAACATTTCATTTCTGCATTTTTAATACAAATGAAATATTCAACATTCCTGAAATCACAACACTCTGTTTGTTCAAATAACCAAAAATAATTAGTATAGAATCATTTCAACATTCAGCTGCACTTTTCCACTGCCTTATTTCAATTGTTCAGGAGTCTGATGCCCTCATCCTTCCAGTGACCCAGAGAGACCAAAGGAAGAGATAGTGCTGGATCCCTACTCAAAGCAAGGGAAATTTGAAAGCACATAGGTCAAATGTTGGGATTCAAATACAGCAGTCTGGTGAGTATCCAGCGCGGGGAGCAGTGACAGGTGGTTCCCTAGCTTGGAATGGGGGATGGATCACTTGAGGATTACCTGTTCTGAATCATCTGGTGTTGGCCACTGTCAGAAGACAGGATAATGGGTTAGATGGACCTTCAGTCTGACACACTATGTTTCTCCTTATGTTGCCACCAATAGCAGATTGAACTATATATTATGAATAAAACTAATTATAACCGTATCCTCCATTTTGGTCAGAAAAACATCCACAAACCAAACTGATTTCCCCTATTGAATATTTTTCCTGAATATTTTGATGAAATTTGAAATACTGAGATTTATCTTAATACTCAGTAATATAGAATAATTTGACCCCACAAATCACAGCCAGTTGAACTCTGGCTTCTTTTTATTTCACAAAATAGTTTTAAAATCAGTAAACACTATTTTAAATATTCAAAACTTTTAGTTCTCTAAATTAAGTATTTAGTAACCTCCGTGTCCAGTGAACAGTAACTATGCTTACAAAAACAATATACAATCTAATATAGCAAAATTGTACACTTGAAAGCATAGTTTTGCCTAGCCTCCATGCAGCTGGAACATCTGATGGCACAAAATTTAAGGAGAAATCTCAAAATAAATGGATGGACACAAACATGGGATTATGGAAATTCCAAATAAGAACAGAAAAGTGTGGTGGGTTGTACTTACCTTTTGAGCACCCCCTTGCTGTCCAGAAGCAGTGATGTCATTCTCTTTGTCTCCTAGCACTCCCCGCAGAAGTCAGCCTACTTCTGAGGGTCAGCCTTCTGGCTGGGTCACTCAGTCCTTGCCTTTCAGAGCCCATTATAAATAAAAGTAGTTTCTTATGCTTTTACAATTTCCTCTTTGAAATTGAATCAGCAGGGTTCCTTCTGGACTCCTGCCACTGATAGTGGCCAGTGGGCCCTGGCCTGACCTGGTTCTTCTGGATGTAGCCTAGGGAACATCCTTGTACACTCTTCTGGCTCCAGTCAGGAATTGACTTGCTGAAGGCAGATCCTTTTATTTAGGCCTCCTGAGCCTTGATCTCACTGGATCCCGAATTGGCTACTCTTTTCCTCTCAGAGAACAGTTTCCAGGGTGTGGTGCAGCAGATCCTACAGCATGGGGCCATGAAGGTCTGGTACATCCCATCACAAGAAGGAAATACATTATTATACCTGAGATGCTTTGCAATATCATTTGTACCTCTTGGAGCAAAGTGCTTTAAGAGCCAATCCCCACTGTCTTCAAGAAGTTAATAGTTACCCATTAGAAACCACCAACCCTGAACTGGTGAAGAGTGGCACTGTGAATTAATTATTAACTTGGTGTTTTACTTGAATCAATGAAGACATCAGAAATTAATTAAGTTTTTGTACTGAAGATCAAAGAGTGAGGCTGGCATAGGCTGAAGAGAATCTGCAGTCAAAACCTGGAACATCTTATTTTCTTTATATTGTCATGAGAGAGAGGAAGGCAGGTGAAGAGAATTTCTGGAGGGAAGAGCAAGAGCAGAAGATGCATCTCTCTACCTGACAATTTTAAAGTGACATTCCTAATGCACAATTTAGCTTGACCCAGATGTATCACTCAAGCCATTTAAAGTATAAATATGAGGAACCATGCTGAATGCAATAGCCTGGAACTCTGCCAATCACTCAGTGGATTGCTAGGCATCTATTCTGCCCATTTCTTGTATAAGTGTGCAAACTGAGGGGAGAGGGGAAGGGCAGGATGAAGTTTCCCCTGCAGTGCACTTGAAAAAGACAGGGCAGAATTTTGCAGTCAACATTCTGGATAATGTTACGCATCTCCTACATTAACTAGTTAAAGCAGCAAAAGGAATGACTGAATTCTTTCAAGCCACAGACAGAGAGTGCATGCATAGTTAGTCTCATTTTTCAAAATATGTTTCACTAAAAAGTTCAAGGATTACTTTAGCTTTTCTCATGACTGAAAGGGAGTAGCTGCAATAATACTTAGTTCTGATTTTTTAACCATTAAAGCTTACTCAAGCCTTTTCAATCTTTTGGCCAGGTGTTGGGAGTCAAGATGCCTTCATATCAATCCCAGAATAATGTTACTAGCACATGAGTGTAATGCCAACAAATACTGCTCTTGATATCATTTTAGTCAAGAAGATACATATGAAATGACAGTAGCTTAAGGGAGAAATACACTCTTCATCTGCCCATGGTTCCTGTGGGTTCCATATCAGGAAGAAGAATGCATGTTCACCAAAGTCAAGCAGTATAGCACTTTAAGATTTCATCAATAGTTGATAAAGTATTGATTCTGTTATAATCATGAGATTTCAGTGACATTGAATACACATGGATCTTTGCACTCCGCAACAAAGGATTTGATTGGCACCTTGCAATGTGCCCTCGGGTAAAGGGCAGAATTAAGTTGCAGAGCAGGGACTTAATTATGCCTCAGTCACAATTTGGACCCTCTTTCTTCCTCTCCACCTCTTCCCCCTTCCCACCTATTCTCTGCCCACCTGTGCAGGAAGGGGAGTAGCAGCCCCGTGACAGTTGCTTTTTCCCTGTGCTGTGATTTAGGATGTGAGTAGCCCTGGCTGGGGATTAGAGGCACTTTTTATACTCTCTTTGCTTCTTCTTGTGAGTGCAGAGGGTAGCTCATGATTGAGATTATGTGAATTGAACTTCAGGAATAACCAAACATTCCACTTCCTCAATATGTAAATTATATTCCATAGCAGATGCAGAATGAGTGTTGCTTTTGTCAGGTTCTAAGGAGTATAGTATGATTCATTCACAAATTGTCACAGACTTAGACACAAGGAGTTAGCAGCTTGTGTCAGTCTGCCCACGTACATTGAGGAAGTGGGCGACAGTATGTTATGCTGGTATCTAGCAAGAATTCTTTATCTTCAAATAGTAATGAAATGTGTCAATGTCTGATTTGGTATTTTATTATGGAATCAGATTCAGTGATTTTATTTGCCTGTGCAAACTAGGTTTGAGTGCTTAGGAACAAAGAATAACCATTATAATTAGAATAAAAAGTTTGCATGAGTCAGTTTCACTTCTTTGAACATGCACATTTTCATGCCCAAACAATTAACTGTCCAAACACATGCTAAATTAAGCACACAAATATTGTTTTTTCCATCAGCCATATGGTACATTTTCACATAATTTTTTACAAGCTCAGAAAAGATAGGTGTGTGTGTTTGTTTGTGCATATGTGTGTGTTTACTTTGACTCTGTATTCACACCAGTCTGCATCCATTTCATAAAGACACAAAAGTATGTGGCAAAAAGTCCTGGGGGACAGGGAGGGGGGGGGGGGAGATGAGACGAAGGGGAAGGAAGATCATCCAGAAATATAGTGTTGAGATATCCACAAATAGGTGTGTGGTAGTAAGTAAGCCCTTGTGCTACTGCAAATTACTCTTGGAGGTAAAATATTTTTGACGGATGATCTCTTTCTTTCTTAGAGATTTTTAAATCTGAAGTGCTATAGTAGTACACAGGACTATCATGCTGTGTCCTCTTTGGGCATAACTCCACAGGTGTCACTGGAGTTATATCAAAAAGTCTTTTAGCCCATAGAAAATGTCATACCAATGGGCAACCTAATCTAGCATCCTGTTGCAAACTCAGGTCACTACTATATAGTTCAAAATAAGGTGCCCTGAGCACATGTTTTCATAGCTCTGTTCATATTGACACCTATGTTTTTCCCTTGAGGAATTAAAATTAGTTTAGAACCCAGCTATTTTTGTTTCAATATTTCAAATATACTTTACCTTGTACTTTTGGGTTTCTCACAGTCTTCTGTATCTTAACTAACCTAAATAATTTTGTATCCTCTGAAAATGTTGCCACTTGACTCTTGACATTTTGCCAAGTTGAAAATGGATCATTTATCTACTCTTTTTTTCTGTCTGTTATCCAGGTTTAAATCCATGACAGTACTTTACTTCTCCCCTACACTTGCTTAGTTTCCTTAATAACCTCATTAGGAGCTTTGTTAAGGGCTTTATGAAAGTCCAAATAAATTAAATTTTCCAGTCCCTTTTGATTTATTAGCTTTTGTCATAATCATAGCATTCTAGTAGATGGGAGGAGCAGAGTTTCCTTTGATATATCCTTAGTTATTTTTTCATTATCTGGTACTAAAATAAGGTCTCTAAATCCCTGGATCAACCCAACCTCCCCCCCCTTTTTTTTTAAATGATTGGTACATTTGCCATCTCCCCCACAGTAGCTAATTTTGTATTATGGTAAATTTTTTGCCAGCTCATCTATATCATTGTTATATTCCTTCAGAACTATTGGATGACAATAACAAATCACCAAAATCAGACACTACAGTTTATCAGTTTGATTCTGCACATCTTCTCTTGACATATCAGCCACTGACTGCCTCATCATTACCACCAAATTGGGGATCAGCGAGTTGTCTTCCGAATAGCATTGTGATGAAAAATGAGGAGGAAAAAAAGCCATTTAGTTTCTCTGAAATCTCCTAATGATCCTTAATTAGTTTATAAAGGGTATTTCTACACTTCCAGCTGGGGCTGTGAGGAGATATACCTGCACTAGTTTGGATCAAGTTACTGTGTTAAAAATTGAGTGTAACTATAGTGTCATGATTGGTTAGAGGAGTGAGCCTTTTCTCCAGTGGTCTCTCGTCTAACAAGTTTGCCCTGCAGCCTGGTCACATTTAGTCCCATCCCTTCCCGGACAACAGAAAATCCAACAGAAACAAATGTCTGATATCTCCATCCAGTCTGCCACCTTCAATTCTGGGCTAAGTAGTCCATACAAACTTCTCTCAGGGCTCTGTCATCCTTATCCCCTTCTCAAGGCCTCAGGCAAACTTCTCTACTGCTCCTCCAACTTGTTGGGTTCCAGTCCAGGATCCCTATAACCAACAGCCAGTATGTGCTCCTTCAGACACCTTGCTGCTGCCTCTCTAGATGTAGTCCTACCATAGCCATTCACCAGGCCTCTCACACCTCCTCTCTATGCTCACACTTCTCTGAGGGCCGGGACTCAAGGCTCTACGCTGGACAAGATATCAGACTCAAAAATGCATATGTTCAATTTTACTTCTGATGTTCTTAGGCTTGACCTTTAATTCATTTCAGTTCCTCAACTGAACATCTCCCCGGGCACTCTCCCTGGAAGTACAAATCTTATTATCAGGTCTCAGCACTGGAGCTTGCTCTGCCATGGTGGCCACTTCATGTCTCTCCTGCCAGTCTTCACTGCTTGGGAGAAGATTCAGGGACAACTCTCCTCCTCGATCTGCCTCGTCTCTCCACTCTTTAGTCCCAGAAAGTGACAACAGAGTTTCTCCCTGGAGCCTGCTTCTAATCTGTACTTTACTCCATTAGAGTCATCACTCAGTTCCTTCCCTTCTTAGATTTTGTTTTCAGCTAAGCATGACCCACACACCAGGTGCAGTCGGGTGGCATAATTGGCCTCCCATGCCCATATTAACCCTTTCAGAACCATGATGATGTTTATACCCCATCACAGGGGAGAATACGTCCTAATACCTATACAAGATCTTCATCCCTCCCTCCCCAAAACCCCACTTCAAAATTATGTGACTTATGTAAATTATATTATTTTGAGAGAGACCGGGAGAGAGAGAAAGCAAGCGTATCTTGATTTATATGTAATTCACAATGTGGCTCCCTAGCTCTAATGTATGGACTCCATGGATCTTTATGAATTTACTACACAGCTCAGTCTATTAACTTTAGCAGTTGAGCACATTCATACTTTTGCATTCAGAGTTCAATCTCCAGTGGTGACAAAACACCTAGGGGCATTGTATAGATCAGGGGTAGGCAAGCCTTTTGGCCTGAGGGCCACATTGGGGAATAGAAATTGTATGGCAGGCCATGAATGCTCACAAAATTGAGGTTGGGGTATAGGAGGGTGTGTGGGCTCTGGGGATGGGGATGAGGATTTTGGGGTGCAGAAGAGTGTTCTGGGCTGAGACTGAGGGGCTCATAGGGTGGAAGAGGGATCAGACCTGGGGCGCAGGTTCCAGCTGGGGGTGCAGGCTCTGGCGTGGGCCTGGGAGATGAGGTGTTTGGGGTGCAGGAGGGTGCTCCGGGCTGGGATAGAGGGGTTTGGAGAGCAGGAGGGGGAATCGGGGCTGGGGCAGGGGGTTGGGGCATGCAGAGAGGCTCAGGGAGTGCAGGCTCCGAGTGGCACCTACCTCAAGCGCTTCCGGAATGTTCTCAGTGGCATGTTCCTTTTCCGGCTCCTATGCGGAGCGGAGGCACAGCCAGGCAGCTCTGCATGCGGCCCCATCCACAGGCACTTCCCCTGCAGCTCCCATTGGGGTACTTAGGAGCCAGAGCTGGGCCATGCCACGGCTTCTGGGAGCCACGTGGTGCGGCTCCCGAGCCTGCACCCTGGCTGGAGTGTTGAAGTGGGGCCAAGTCATGTGGTGCAGCTCACAGGCCGGTTTAAAATGGCTTGCAGGCCGGATCCAGCCCGTGGGCCATAGTTTGCCTACCCCTGATATAGATAGAAAAAAGTAAACTAGAAAAATGCCTATTTTAGGCTTGATATGCTTTTAATTGTATTGGCTGTCACTCAGAGAGCAATGGGAAGGCGAATGTGTAAGATATCTCTCCATGATTATATACCAAATGAGGAGATCATAAGGTGTATAGAGGTGATCAACATAGGACAGACAATGTACGACGCAAAGATGTGCAGGTCATGTAGTCCTCAGGCAAGACAATTGGTGGACAACCTGCATCAGTGACTCGATCCCCAGAGACCACAAGCGACCACTGGGCAGACTGAAAACATGCTGGGCCGATCCCATGACAAAACTCTTTGGCCAGAAATGGAAAGAACGGGCTCACAACAAAATAGAATGGTTTGGCATCAACTTGTTTGTGGAGGGACAGATGAGGACAAACCGAACAAAGGTGATGCTTTTAATGCTTGGTCCCTGGTCTTGAAATGCGCTATATGCAGCCGAATTGGTCACACAGAGTTACAGAAATGTTGGGCTGGAAAGGACCTTAAGAAGTTGTTATCTAGTCTACCCCCTGTGCTGAATCAGGATTGTGTATACCTAAACCATCCCTGACAAGAGCTTACTGTGTTACTAAAAATGCAAATTATATAAAAAAGGCAAATCCATTATCCAAACCTTACCATAAAGCAAAGATAACCAGCAGAAAACTACAGATTTGTAATGCATTTCTCAGGAACAGAGTTAAATCCTTTCCAGCACAGGCCTGTTTAATATGTTTGTTTGTTAAGAGTAAACAGCTAAGCCTCATTCACCAGAATTTGATTTGAGAGGTTGTGGGGGATACAAAATAAAGAACATTTTTTATCAATATCAAAATACCCCACTTACAAATTTTCTGAACAAAGCTCTTTGATTTTTCATTTTGTAGTTTTTTAGTTGTAATACTTTTTTATTCTATTATATACTATATTGAGGTAATAGACTTCTGCAAGGCATTAGTACTGTATAATATTTTGATTAAAAAACTAGAAATGATACAAAATCAATATGACACACTTAAATGGTTTGAAAACCTGGCTAACTGTTAGATCTCTAGTAGATCCCATCAAGCAGGTATGCATCTACTAGGATCCCACAGTGATTGGGACTTAGCCCTTTGGGATTTAACATTTTTATCAATGACCTGGAAGAACACACAAAATAATTACTGATAAAATTTGCAGAAGACACAAAAGATTGGGGGAATGGCAAATAATGAAGAGGTCAGATCACTGATACAGAGCTATCTGGATTGCTTGGTAAACTGAGCACAAGCAAATAATATATATTTCAATATAGCCAAATTTAAAGTCAGACTTATAGGAATAAAGAATGTAGGCCATAATTACAGGATATGGTACTCTATCCTGAGAAGCTGTGACTGAAGAAGACATGGGGTCATTGTTGATAATCAGCTGAACATGAACTCCCAGTGTGATGCTGTGACCAGATGGCTTATTGCAATCCTTGGATGTATAAAACAGGGTGTAGAGGAGCGGACTCACCCCTGTGGCGCCTCCTGCTGGTCTCTTCTGGGAATTAGCTCATTGACCCTGGAGCACCCTCTGCAGGTCGGAGATACGCCTGTCCTTTGGCCCCCATGTCCCTCCCTGGACCCCGGTGCCCTTTTGGCTGGGGTGCTGCTCCCTGGCAGTAACCCCTCAGTCTTAGGGTCTCCCCTTCCCTGGGAACCCTCACCCACTATTCCCACCTCACCTCAGTACAAGGCTACTGCCAGTCATCGTCTAGCCCCACGCCCTGGGGCAGACTGCCATATCAGACTACTCATCACTGGCAAGGTTGAGTTTGGACCTGCTGCCTTGGCCTACCCCTGGGATGCCCTCTGCAACCCCCAGTACCCCTTGGCCTTCTGCTAGGCTGCAGCCTGGGGCTTCCCAGCTCCTCAGCCTTTGCCCAGCCCTGCTCCACTTAGGTACTCAGTCTCTAGCTCTCTGCAGCCAGCCCATTCTCTCTCTGAATGCAGAGTGAAAGTGTCTGCTTGAGCTCCTGGCTCAAGCCTTTATAGGGCCAGCTGGGCCCTGATTGGGGTGTGGCCCAAGCTGAGCCTGCTTCCTCCCAATCAGCCCAGGCATCTTGCCCTTCCACAGCCCTCCTCCAGGCTGTTTTAAACCCCTCAAGGCAGGGGCGGGTAACCACCCTGCTACACAGGGGAATATTGTACTCCCCGGCGCATATTTCAGGAGGTGAGGGCCGCTTTGCCGCCAGCTGCTCAGGCCTACCTCGACCTGGTCCTGCACCAGGGCACACCCCGCCCACCCTCCACCCCTGGGCCTCTGGACCTTTTAATCGGGCCCCTTCCCCGTGGACCCAACCGGCCCCCCTGCCCCTTTTCCGTGAGCTGGCTGCATGAGTTGCAGCCAGTTCGTTTCCAGACCACGCCGAGGAAACATCTATACACGCTCGGGCTCCACACCCTTCACTTTCTCATCCTCATGTCCCACCCCGATACAAAATGTCGGGATCTCCTACCACCTGTTGAGGGTGAGACGCCCTGGTGGGCCAGCCTATACTCCACCCTGGTCCCGAGGCCCGCCAGGGATATCAGCTGGTGGCTCCTTCATGGGTCCGTGAGCACGGGCATGTACTTGGTATGGTTTACCCCTGTCCCAGACACATGTCCTTTCTGCGGCGTGAGGGAGACCCTGGCTCACATTTACTTAGAGTGCACCAGGTTGCAGCCCCTATACCGGCTGTTCACCAATATTATGTTATGGTTTTGGTTGCATTTTTCCCCTCACTTTCTTATTTATGCACTCCCTATCCGTGTCCCCACAAAGTCACGGGACCTCCTGGTCAACTTCCTCTTGGCCCTGGCTAAACAGGCCATCTATAAAACCAGGGAGAGGAGGTTGGTCGATGGAGGTTCCTGTGACTGTGGGGCCTGTTTCCGATCCTCTGTCCGTTCACGTATCTGGGCAGAGTTCCTCTGGGCGGCGTCCACTGGCTCCCTTGACACCTTTGAGGAGCAGTGGGCGCTGTCCAGGGTTCTCTGCTCGGTGTCCCCGTCAGGTTCCCTTCATTTAGTCCTGTGACCTCACTCCTGTTCCTGTTATTACATTAGTTGTCCCCCGTAATCAGTTGGTTTTCGGGTCCTGTAGATCTTCCCCTTACTCTGGGGGGGGGATCCTTTAGCAGGGGGGGGGGGGCTTTGCCCGCCCACTTCCCAGAACCCAATAAGTACACAGGGGAATAAGAAGTAGAAATAGGGAGGTCATATTACTTCTGTATTTGGCACTGGTAAGACAGCTGCTGGAATACTGTGTCTAGTTCTGGTGTCCACAATTCAAAGAGGTTGAAAAATTTGAGAGGGTTCAGATAATAGCCATAAGGATTGGAAAACCTGCCTTTATAGTGACTTTGATCTCCTTCAGTCTACCTATTTATCTTAACAAAGAGAAGGTTAACCTGTAACTTGATCACAGTCCTTAAGTACCTACCTGAGGAATAGAAATGTGATTATAGAGAGCTCTTCAGTCTAAGGTAGACAAAGGTATAATAAAATCCAATGGGTAGAAGTTGAAGCCAGACATATTTATCTAGAAATAAGGTGCAATTTTTTTACCAGTGAGTGTTATTAAACAGTGGCACAATTTACCAAGGGTGGTGGATTCTCCATCACTAGAAATATTAAAATCCAGAGTGGATTTTTTTTTAAAAGACGTGTTCTAGATCAAACAGGAATTAATTTAGGGCAGTCCTCTGGCTTGTATTGTGCAGGAACTTGGCCTAGATGATCACAATGGTCTCTTTTGGCCTTGTAATCTGTTTAAAAAAAAAAAAAACAGCCAAAAGATAAATTTCCAAGTTGGAAGGTTATTGCCATCCCTCATCCTTAATATGTGTGAAAATGATGAATGAGTAAGGGGAAGTGGGACCTGCTAAAGCACTGCAATTTTTACAAAAGCTTTTCTGGCAGTGAAGTGAAAACAATCTTTCCAAAATGTTATGTATATTTTAGAACATTTCCTATCAGATTACCAACACTGTAGTGTAATGCTATAGACTATGCTCGAATTAATTACTCCTACTTCAGAGTTAGTAATTATTTTTGATCAGATGAACCAGAACAAATACAACTGTGCTCTAGAAATAGTAAAGCATTCAAGAATTGCTATAATAGTGATGGTTTTAAAATCATATGACCCAAATTGTGCATACCCTATAAAAGTCATGGATGATTAGATGAGTCAAACCACCCCTAAGGATACTTCTGGAGATAAAGGCAAAATGTCCAGCTCTTTCTTTAACATTAAATCAGCAAACCTCCTCATTATCCTTTTGGCATAAGTATTGTGAGTAAATTCCAGTTCCCTAAAGCAGACTGTAAGACAGGAGCTGCTTGAATACATTTCAGATTCTTAGCATTAATAGAAAGAAAAAAGTATAATAAGTGAGAAAGTTTCCTTCCTCTCCATTTCCAGAAACTAATGTGGAGATATTAATATAGTTACTTTTTTGTAGATATTAGTGTTCACTACTCTGTCCTTGTGCCCCTCATGACAAGAAGGCATAGATAATGCACTGTTACATGGTTCATGTTATTAATAAGCTAATTAACTGAACTACGTTATACTTTCCCACATGGATTCATGGAATACATTTTTTACAGGGCTTTTCTAAACATTTGGGTTTAGGAGTCAAGTCTTTACCCTGGCTTTTACCTGTTCATTGCTTTGTCTGTTATCTTCTATGTATTGTGCTTGTTTCTTGCTCATGGTTTATAAAGCCCCTTTAATAACTGAAAAAACAAGACAAATATATATTTTTATATATATTTATATACATGTACAAATTACTACTGAGACAACAGGATGCCTTTTCAGAACCTACTTATTTTGTTTTAGAAAGTTTGAAACACTAGATCCAAGAAACAAACACTGTATGTAACTTAAAAAATATATTGTTCTACTTATATGAAGCAGCACAGTCTGGGTTTTGATATGTGCATATTAGCGTGTAGAATACCTGTAACAAAATCAGACTATTAACATCTCTATATTGCAGTGTCCTTTAGAATCCTTTAAAATGAACCAGTTTAGCCACTCACGCAAACCTCTAAGCACAAGAATGTGTTATAGAAAGTCAGACCCGGATGTTATATAACTGTTTCTTCCTGTTCTACCTATAGAAAAGTAGAAATTCACTTCACAATTTTTGGTCCTGTTGATGTTCAATGCTCAAACAAAAAAGCAGCATTTTATGGATATAAATATTGTTCTCATGTCTATACATTTTAAACTCATTTAATTCCTTTCAGAGATTCTAGAAATTAAAATGCAGCAAATATATAGGTAGATAAAACAAGTAGAAACATTCATAGATTCATGCTGGTATATTTTGTTTGACTTGAATTGAAATATTTCATTTAGATTTTGAGTATTTAATATTTATTTAATATGTCAAGCTAAAATTGAAGGAAATTTCAAAAACAAGTCATTTTGAACAGAAAAATAAATCATGTTTCATTTTAAAAATGTCCTGAGGCACAGGCCTGCCTTCGGAGTGGTCCTTCGTGGCCAGAGAGCACTCTCCAGCACCCTGCCTCTGTTTTCTCCCTTGCCATGGCCCTTTGAGAACTCACTCAGTTCAACAATAGGTCAAACAGTCCCCTCTTGGGGTTCAAAATTATTGAGTCCTCTGGTTCATACAGGCCCCAAGTGAAATTCAGTCTCTCTTGATTAATCCAAAATAACACAAAACTCCTCTCAGGGTATGTCTATACTACGAGAGTAGTTCGATTTTACTTAAATCGAATATGTGGAATCGATATTACAAAGTCGAACGTGTGTATCCACACTAAGGACAGTAATTTGACTGTGTGAGTCCACACTAACAGGGCAAGCGTCAACATTGGAAGCGATGCACTGTGGGCAGCTATTCCACAGTTCCCGCAGTTCCCGCTGCCCATTGGAATTTTGGGTCGAGCCCCCAATGCCTGCTGGGGAAAAAAATGTGTAGAGGGTGGTTTTGGGTAACTGTCGTCATCCAACCGTCACTCCCGCCCTTCCACCCTGAAAGTGCCAGTGGGCAATCAGTTCGCGCACTTTTATGGTGAGTGACAGCGCGGACACCACAGCACTGCGAGCATGGAGCCTGCTGCGACCATCGCTGCAGTTATGGCTATTGTCAACACCTCGCACCTTATCATCCTCCTTTTCCAGAGGCAGATGCTGACAAATCGGGCAAGGAGGCTACGGCAGCGCGGTGAGGACATGAAGTCTGAGAGTGGCACAGACCTCTCACAAAGCACGGGACCCACGCCGTGGACATCATGGTGGCAATGGGTCATGTTGATGCTTTGGAACGGCGATTCTAGGCATGGGAAACAAGCACGGACTGGTGGTACCGCATAGTGCTGCAAGTCTGGGATGAATCACAGTGGCTGTAAAACTTTCAGATGCGGAAGGGAACTTTCATGGAACTTTGTGAGTTGCTGTCCCCTACCCTGAAGCGCAAGGACACCCGGATGCGAGCAGCCCTGACTGTCCAGAAGCGAGTGGCCATAGCCCTCTGGAAGCTTGCAATGCCAGACAACTACAGGTCAGTCGTGAACCACTTTGGCATGGGCAAATCTACCATGGGGGTTGTTGTGATGCAAGTAGCCAACGCAATCGTTGAGCTACTGCTCTCAAAGGTAGTGACACTGGGAAACATGCAGGTCATCATAGATGGCTTCGCCACGATGGGATTCCCAAACTGCGGTGGGGCTATAGATGGAACTCACATCCCTATCCTGGGACCGGACCACCAGGCCAGCCAGTACATTAACCGAAAGGGCTACTTTTCAATGGTGCTGCAAGCACTGGTGGACCATAGGGGACGTTTTACAAACATCAACGTCGGATGGCTGGGCAAGGTTCATGACGCTCATGTTTTCAGGAACTCTGGTCTGTTTAGACGGCTGCAGGAAGGTATTTACTTCCCGGACCACAAAATAACTGTTGGGGATGTGGAGATGCCTTTAGTGATCCTCGGGGACACAGCCTACCCGCTAGTGCCCTGGCTCATGAAGCCCTATACAGGCGTCCTGGACAGTGAAAAAGAACTCTTCAACTACCGTCTGAGCAAGTGCAGAATGGTGGTGGAGTGTGCTTTTGGACGTCTCAAGGGGAGATGGAGAAGCTTACTGACTTGCTCTGATCTCAGCGAAACCAATATCCCCATTGTTATTGCAGCTTGCTGTGTGCTCCACAATCTCTGAGAGAGCAAGGGGGAGACCTTTATGGCGGGGTGGAAGGTTGAAGAGAATAGCCTGGCTGCTGATTACGCCCAGCCAGACAGCCGTGCGATTAGAAGAGCCCAGCGGGATGAGCTGTGCATCCGGGAGGCTTTGAAAGCTAGGTTCCTGAGTGAGCAGGGTAACCTGTGACTATTACGTTTGTTTACAGAGAAGCTGAACCTGCCCCCGTTTCTTTACCCAGTGAATGTTCACTATCCTCTCCAGTTTCATACTCCGTTCACCCCCTTCCCCCTCTTCCACCACACGTTTAAAAATAAAATCACTGGAAATTTGTTAATGAACACCGTTTTCTTTATTACTGTTTTTGCGGTAAAGTGTTGAAACTGGGACACAGACTGTGGTAGGGAGGGGATGTAGTGTAGTGATGCAAAGGATGCTTCTAAACTCGAGGAATGACATGCTCCTGCTTCTAGAGTGGTCCGCACTGGTGGACTGGTTGTTTCAACGGAGCCTGCCACCCCTCCTGTTCGGGACTCTATGTGTGGGGGCTATGTGACTTTCTGACAGGGGAGGATGGTTACAGATCCCCTGCTGCGTGGCTCTGTGATCCAGGATAAGGACCGCTGCATAAGATCTCTAACTGCCCTCCCCCGCCACAAAGTCACATACCCCCCCCCCCCCCGAAAATGAAAACCACCTCCCAGACTGACCAGGGTGCCTAGTGACTGCAATGTGTGTGTGACCTGCTGATGAACCTGCCCCCGTGTCTGTACCCTAGTAAAGGTGACTGTCCTGTCCAATTACCAACTCCCTTTCCCCGCTTCAAACAGACTGTCCTCTAAAAAAAACATGATGGAAACAGTAATTAACAGAAACGTATTTTTTATTAGCAACTACACAGTTAGGGGATGAAACTGGGATGGGGGCTTGGGTGAGGCGGGAAGGAAAGGACTTATCATATTTTGGGGAATGACAGCCTTCTGGTACTTGAGCAGTCTGTAGGGGTGGAGTGACAGTTTTCACGGATTCTGCCACCCCTCCTTCTTGGTACTTTGGGTGAGGGGGGTATGGAACTTTGTGGCGGGGGAGGGTGGTTACAGATAGAGCCCCGCTGCAGTCTGTCCCCCTGCCTCCGGTCCTGCAGAACATCCACAAGGCGCCGGAGCGTGTCTGTTTGCTCCCTCATTAGTCCAAGCAGTGTTTGAGTCGCCTGCTGGTCTTCCTGCCGCCACCTCTCCTCCCGTTCGCTGTGTGATCGCTGGTATTGCGACATGTTCTCCCTCCACTGGGTCTGCTGGGTTGCCTTGGCTCAGGAGCAGCCCATAACATGTCGTCCCGTGTCCTTTTCTTTCTACGCCTAACCTGCGCCACCCTCTGGGTGATGCCAGGGTAGGTCAGGAGACAGTCACAGCTGTGGGATGGGAAAAAGGGAGTGAATTCCTCAGAAAGATACATTTTTTGGTGAACAAAGAACATAGTCTTTCTCTGTGAACAAGACCATGCACAGCACCTATCACATGCGCACTCAGGACAAGGTCGAATTTTCGGCCTTCGCATTCAGTGCCTGGGGTCTTACAGTGCAGATCAGACAAGCGCAGCCGGACAGCGAAATTTGGGTAGCAGGTTGACATGGTAAGCCGTAGACTTGTGGCAGCTTAAAACTGTAATAATAGCACTGCCCTACTTTCACGTTCAAAGCAATGCTCCTAGCGTTGGCCAGTTCCTGCTGCCAGCAATCCGGCAAGCATGAACTCTGCCCCTGTCACACCCCCTCATGGATGTCCCCGGGAAAGATCCCTGTATGCTGCCCCTCTCCCGCCTCCACCGTATGGCTGTAAACCGCCGGTTACAGTTCTGTAAAGGAACAGGCAAGCAGTCCCAATACTAACATTCCCCTAATTCAAAGCAGGTCACCATGAGCGACATCACTCTGATGTGGATTTCAGAGAGTGACAGAGAACGCATGGTTCGTGAAAGCCTGCAAAGACCAGGGCTGTATGCCGCCATGCTCTGCAAGGCAATGATCCCAGAGTACTTGCTGCTAGCCTGGCGCGGGAACGTTTCCTACTACGGAGGACACAACAAGGCCGCTCTCCCAAGGAACCTCATGCAAAGGCTTTCCAATTACCTCCAGGAGAGCTGTGGACTAGGGACTGCTACTCAGGGCCCAGTCTGCAAGTGGGAGAATCATGTGATTCCACCCTAAGAGGCAAACAATGGTTGAGGCTTCAAACCTAGATGGGGTGCTCATGGTCAGATAAGGAAGAGTCAGGTGTGCAGTTTGCCCAGTAACTGTGGCAATCATTATAAGAAAGGGTAAACTTTCTCCTTTGGGTGACTGTTTTGCCTTTTTAAATGAGATTTTTGCCTCTTTTGCTAGGTGGGTAGTTTATTTTTCCATACAAACAGTTTGACATATTACACCTTAAAGAAGTTTAAAAACATTGTGCAATATTTTGTCTATCATTGAATACAAGTAACACCTATTACACATGATAGATATTATACATTTTGCAATTTCACTTTATATTTTATTGATTTGAACAATAATGAAAGGAAGGTTTAAGATGCATAAAATTGTATTAATGGTAAAAAGGGTGAAGTTTCATCAGAAACTAAGATAGTCTTCTCAATTATCAGATTGCAATCTTGCATTTTCAATATTTTTTTAAAAATGCTTTCACCATAAAAGGACATATTTTTTTTAAAGATGATCTTCAAAGGGTTTATTCCATCTTCCTCAGCCCCAAACTCTCCCCACATCTATGATTCACCAGTCTATAGCTCTCTCTCTTTTGTTCTGCCTTCACCATAATACATGGGTACAATAAATGAGGTGGGATACTTTAAAAGCAGTGTTTCCCAAACTTGGGATGCCGCTTGTGTAGGGAAAGCCCCTGGTGGGCCGGGCCAGTTTGTTTTCAAGCCCCATCCGCAGGTTCAGCCGATCGTGGCTCCTACTGGCCACGGTTCACTGCTCCAGGCCAATGGGGTCTGCTGGAAGCAGTGGCCAGCAAGTCCCTCGGCCTGTGCCACTTCCAGCAGTTCCCATTGGCCTAGAGCGGCGAACCGCAGCCAGTAGGAGCCATGATCAGCCGAACCTGCGGATGGGGCAGGAAAACAAACCGGTCAGGCCCGCCAGGGGCTTTCCCTACACAAGCGGCGACCCAAGTTTGGGAAACACTGCCCTAGAAGATAATAGGGTGATAAGTAACAGTCAGCATGGATTTGTCAAGAACAAATGGTGTCAAACCAACCTAATAGCTTTCTTTGCCAGAGTAATAATTATTGTAGATAGGGGGAAGTGGTAGATGTGGTATATCTTGACTTTAGTAAGGCTTTTGATACTGTCTTGCATGACCTTCTCATAAACAAACTATAAATACAACCTAGATGGAGCTACTATAAGGTGTGTGCATACCTGGTTGGAAAACCATTCCCAGAGAGAAGTTATCAGTGGTTCACAATCAACCTGGAATGGGATCCCGCAGGGATCAGTTCTGGGTCCAGCTCTGTTTAATATCTTCAGAGATTTAGATAATGGATAGAGAGTACACACAAAATATTATGATACCAAGCTGGGAGGGATTGCAAGTGCCTTGGAGGCTAGGATTAAAATTCAAAATGATCTAGACAAACTGGAGAAATGATCTGAAGGAAAAAGGATAAAATTCAATAAGGACAAATGCAAACGACTCCACTTAAGAAGGAACAATCAGTTGCACACATACAAAATAGGAAATGACTGCCTAGGAAGGAGTATTGCAGAAAGGGATCTGGAGGTCATAGTGGATCACAAGCTAAATACAACTCAGCAGTGTAACACTTGTTGTAACAAAAAAAACAAAAAAACAAAAAAAAGCAAACATAATTCTGGGATGTATTAGCAGGAATGTTGTAAGCAAGGCAGAAGTAATTCTCTCTACTCTGCCCTGATTAGGCCTTAACTGGAGTATTGTGTCCACTTCTGGGCATCATATTTCAAGAAAGATATGGACAAATTGGAGAAAGTCCAGAGAAGAGTTACAAAAATGATTAAAGGTCTAGAAAAAATGACCTATGAGGGAAGATTGAAAAAATTGAATTAGTTTGGTCTGGAGAAGAGATGATTGAGGGGACATGATAACAGTTTCCAAGT